>NC_040879.1:33029323-33239451 GCF_003676215.2 Rhopalosiphum maidis
AGCTCTTAGCATGAAAGACTGAATATTTTTGCTACAAAGCACCATTATTGTTGTGTGGTGGACGATAGTTGAAATACTAAAATATATTTTAAGAGTGGGAGGAGGATGATATACAACGATAAAGTTGAATAGTTGAACAAATATTATACAATTTGCTTTTATGCGGTTTCCGGCGACAATATTATTATCATCGAGTAAAAGCAAAATACTCGTTTTCTTGTATTATTTATCAAATAAACAGGTACACTCAATCATAAAATATGAACTTCACAACGTGATTCGCCCATTTTAGGAAATACCTACGTAATTTTTTTATTGCTAAACGCATTTAAAAACATTTGTTATATGAGAATTTATACATAAATTATATTATTTGAATTTTAACGAGAATGGACGATAATTTGGCTCTACGCGCGATGTTGTGTCACAGTACATTACATCTTAGTTCTCGAGCACTTCATAATATTATAACCGTTGAAAAATGTGTCTGTTGATATTTTTGTTAACAATATGGCCATTGTCGATTCAATAAAATTATTATTTAATGATATAATAGATTTTGGCCAACACACATGCATAACGTTCAACTATTATCGTTGTTTTAATGATACAACTTATATACAACAAATTTCTTTGAATTCCTCCATAAATCTGTAGAAGACTAGGTATAGATAAAAAAAAAATATTAAAAACTCATTTTAAGAAATTAATATTGATAATTTATTATAATATAACATCACATCAAACATCTAAAATATCATATAATTTGAGTTATTATATAAAAAACAAACATTTTTTTTTAATGTTAATATATTAAGTGAACAGTTATCAGCCAATGATACAGATGCAGGTGCTTATAATAATAAATTATATAAAAATAAGATAATAAAAAGTGGACGAGTTGGTGACCACTCTGAGATATACAGGTAGGTGTCGTGTGTACATCATCATTGATTGAATCACTGTAATAGATGTGTTAAATTTGGAGAATTCAATGATCATTGAACACAAAAAAAGATTCTGAGCGGAAACTGCCAAAATAATTATTTTAATGATAATATAAAAAATGTTAACGAATGTTTGTATTCTATAAATATATATAAAAGCAATCAACAACTATATAAATAATTATTGATTGCTTTAAAAAGTACTAGAAATATTTTTTACCCCCCCCCCCCTCCCTAAATACGAACTAGATTTAATAATCTGTCAGAAATCTCCCCAAATATGAAAACCAAAGCATTCTTTCTACTAAAAATGTGTCTTCTGACAAAAAAAATTAAATTAAAAAGCACAAATCATTGTAAAATCAATGCACTCCTCGCCCCGCTCAGAATTATCATCGATCATTCACTCGAGTTGTCGTTGTATGTTTATTAATTTGGCAATTTGTTATTGATATGATTTAAAATTATGTATGATTTAATAAATAATAACATTCACAAATTTCAAATAATTTTTTTTTACCAGGAAGATATTAGCAGTTGAAACAAGAGTATAAAACTAATTATACATTTTGTACATATGATTGGCGCGAATGTACCTACCATTTGATTATATGGTTACACACAACCGAATAGGTTTAACTGTTTAAGTTTGCAACTTTGGAAATAAGTTGTTGAACTCGAAACTAAGAAAATATAACCAAATTAATAACTGTATTATGAGTTTTTCTAATGCAGTTAAAAGTTTGAAGCCATTGACGTAGTTACAATATAAAATTAATTAGTTTATGAAACAATTATCCAGTGTCAATAAAGGTCAATAAATAACGTACTTCTGTGGAAAGCGGAGTTCATTCATTTAATTAAAATTAATTATCCTCATTTTGAAAATATATTATTAATAAATATATATACACGCCACCAAAATTATACAACCCTAATGTTCATTTTAAATATGATGAGGGACGTGTGGCCAGCAAGCTGAACCTACAGTGGCCCCTCAGAACATTATTGGCCTCTGCGAAGCTGAGCGGCGTGTCTGTAAAAAACTCCAAAACAAAAATCAATTAATAAATTGCGTTTCAATAAATAAAAAGTAAAAAAAACGTAGTTCCAATCAATATTGTGAATAAAATTCACACGGATGAAACTCGATCCAAAATGTTTATCATCAACCACCAAAATCGCATCAGCTTAAACTATGCACTCCCCGTTGATTGACAAGTTTCACAAACTATATAAACTACAAATGATATTCAAATTCTGATGACGAGGGAATAGAAATAGCCGCGACTAGATAAAATATGCTTAGCCTGCATAAATTCTATTTCAACCCCAATTTCTCCCACCCTTCTCCGTAGAAATGTATATTACATCGTACCTATTAGAAAAATTAAGTTTAAATGGTAAGAACGATTAATTCTAAAAACGTTTACACAATATATCGTTGATATTATTATTTGACATTATTTTAAGCAATGTAAATTTTTGTAAATATAAATTCTAAAATTAATTTATTTTAGTGTTATAATTTTATCGTCTGAAACTTCATAGGATAAATATTTTAATAAATAAACACTGTTAACTAACATTTTCACAGATACAATCAATCATTAGACAAATGTCTTGGAACTATTTTCTTAAAATAGACGTTTTTTTAAGCGATAATTTTGAATATTGGGAGGCTTTATGAATACTCTTCAAAAACACACGAATATAATTATAATTCTTATACATATTACTGTTAAAAATTTCAATAACAATACACCTATAAAATTAAGTTATTAATTTACTTGTAAAAGCTAACTTACGTCTGATAAAAAAATTACCTAACCTATAATTATTTTTTATGAATGTATTATTATATTATATTATATTATGCTATACCTGATAAATTCAGTAATTACTAATCATTTTTTGATTTTAATTCCTTGGACGGGATATTGCTTTTTCTTCAAATATACATAACGCATTTTTAATGTGCGTACAGTATGCATATAAAATGGTCCTAAATAGTATTTATTTTGAAATACGATAAATATTACGAAATTAAATTAAAAAGGAACCTTATACAACACTATTATAAGAGATTATATTTCAGTTCAGTAATAAATAAAACTCAAGTTGCACCTATGTCATAAGACTTTTGTGTTGAGAAATGAAATACAACAATTGATACAACAATTTCTGAAAAGACTTAGAAACGTACAAATGTAAAAAATCGTGAACTCTGTTTACAACTTATGAAGGGAAACAGTGTTTTCAAATTTTAAACGCATCGAATATTACTGCAAAATAACAGTCTTCATTTTACAAACAACGCAGAATTTAGAATATACACGACACCGATGGCCGTCTTATAATTTGCAAACCAATTAAGCGATAGTGACGCACAAAGGAACAAGCGTCTTATGAGAATAAAATATTTTGTACGTTATTATAGTCTGTTGTACCTATATAATATCATTAAATCTGTGTTTTGTACAACAAAGTGGTCTTCTTACAATATATTTGGCATTTGTAAATGCGCAATAGTAAAATATACAATAACTATTAATATGAATGTAATGTTACTACATTGAATTGTAAATAATACATAATCATTTTAATACTTCTCAATGTTGGTACACTTGATAATAATTTTTACTAAAAAGTTAAATAATTCATTATTCGTAATTTATATAGCAGTGTTAACTGGTTAAAATGTTGTTTTCGTATTTTTAACAAAACCATTTTATGTTGAAAAAAAATACATTTTATGAGATTGTAAAAACCTAGATACAAATTAAATGTACTTAGTTTAAATGATATTTCAACAAATTATTATCTGAAGAAAAATAACGTTGAAAGTAAAAGAACCAAAGTGTTAATTAAATTGTCAAAAACATCAATATAGGTAGATTCGTGTATACGAAAACTATAAAAGTTTATAAAAACGGTCGTCCCCATAGCTTTCTCCAAGACTTTCTGAGTTTGGGTTAATTTTTTTTTTTACTTGAGTTTTGTAAATCGCAAAACATTTTATAAGTCTTCCATTTGAATAAGTTTTATTTCGATCCCCGGGCAAAGTTTTAAGGTCGGTTTTGTATTGCCAGGGCGAGTTAAACAGAAATGAAGACAGCAAAAAATTTTAAATACAGGCTTAATCATAAAATAATCAGTATATGGGAAAATGAGAACGACTTATTGATAATAATTCCGAATACCGACATTAGGTGAGCGATAATTCTATCTCGATCCCGAAAGAGGAGTATAAAAGATTATTATAGCTTGTATAAAAATATAAAAAAATAATACTAAGTAGAAATATGTCTTGTGCGATTAAATTCGATGGCGTTCGAATTAATCAAAAGATAATAGTATAGTACTATAGTATCTACATTCTACGATGTAAAACAAAATCTACATAAGGTATAGTTATTCTGATGTACGGCTATTCTGACCTATGGGCAATAAAGTTGTCAATTCGAAATACTTCTCGTAATTTATTATTAAATCAAAATCATTTTATTAAGTGTAGTTCGTGTCCTATATAGGTATTTAAAGTTAAAAAGCTATTTTTCCGAGCATTTAACACTTTAATTTATAGATGTTCTAATGTTGAATTCAATCAATATCAATTTTAATTAATTAAAACCCAAGTTTAAATCATCATAAAGACAATGGTCGAGTACACCTACCTATTATCGTATCGATTTAGGAATATTTTAGTATAAATTAACCTACCTAGACCGTTTCGTTTTAATTGAATAAACAATAATGAATGCATCGGTTACTCTATTAGTGCACAAAAGAGTATTAAAAATTACTATTTTTGTGTCAATCACTATAATATAATATAATGCAATAATATGCCAAGCCTGTACTTTTGGATCATCGTAATTATTTTGTTTTAAATACTATACACATTCGTTACCTGCGTGTTTATCCTATTTAACAATCGGTTTTATTAAAATACTCTAAAAGACATATAATAATAATGCATTGTGCATCTTTTATTCTATCAGCCTGAAATTTGATCACGGTACAGCGAATTAAATCATTAAATACATCACTTCAATTTAACCACTTCGGTATCGTGCGGGGCACGTATGCCAACCATCTATTATACATTATTACGGTTTTACAGTGTTATTTTCATTTCCAATTCGATTGTGACAGCCACGTGTGTGCCTAAATTATTCTTTAATTATATTCATAATCCTCAATATCCCTGACTGAAAGACGTGGGTGGCCGACACCCAAATAACATTATTGTGAAAACATACGAATCGTATTGAACAAAATAGACTGCGAGTGGTGTGGCTTAAGTTATCATTGTCGTCTAACCACATTAAATTCTATTCTTGGCGGCCGTGAACAAGTCAACAATCGAATAAACTATTTCGATATCGCTATGATACATTAAAGTTTAGTTTTGCGTTATATTTACTACGTAATAGTAGGCACTTATAGGGCATTGGACATCACACTGACGATTTACTTATCATAAATAATTAATACAATTTGACAAATATAGACGATTCAACGAACGAACACTGCAAAACCGTTTATTAAAATATACATTTTTATTGCAACAATTAATAGTAAATAATAAACTGCTATTGTAAATTATACTTATTGTTCTATCTGATAAAATAAATAGACACCAACCTATAACATTAGTTAGGTATTTGAGTAAATTAATTTACAATAATTATAATTTTCGTTATTGGTAAGTATTTAATACTCAATTTTATTTAATTCTTTGTTTTATTATTTAGTAATAATAATTTTGGTAACCATGATTTTTAGTTAAAATTTAACATATTTTATGTTAATGTGTAATTTATGATGTTAAAATAACAACTTGTAATTCTATATAAATATATAATTATTAGTTATATTATAAATACAAATAAATATCTAATATTATAAATACTTTATATTGTCAACTTTCAATTGGCTATAACATAGTTAAATAAATAAATATTATTTCCAATAGAATTAAGGGTGGATATTTCGATAAAAATATACAATAAGTACAAGAATAATTTAAATTCCTTTTTTTTTCTCTCTTAACAGGTACATTTCAAATAGATTGTTACTTGTAAAACATAGATTGACCAAAATAATATTCACAACATCGTGTAATTTAAATATATTCTACAACCTGTATATCTAGGTACTATGTATATTATGTCTACACGATTATAAGAGTTACACTAAACTTAGTATTACATTTAAAGTAATGTTTATAATGCTATTACTTATGTCTTATCAAATTTAACTCATACGAATATCCTATATCATTAAAATTGTATTAAAAACCAAAGTTTTTTTCTATACTCTATAATCTACAAAATAGGACAGGTATTATTGTACACTTTTAGTATGTTTTACAATGTTATGACGTATGAAAACCTTAACTAAAGTGATTGAACTATACATATTTCAAGTGCATAAATTTTTTATATTTCGTAAAAGCTTAGGTATAGCAGCGCTATGTACCTTTCTTAAAGTTATTCTAAAATTGTATTTAATAATACATTTTAAACTATGACCAACTCTAGGTAAGCTACCCGTGTATGCCTGGGTGTAATATTAAAACTCGCTCAATAACCTATTCTAGCAAATGTAGTTACAATTGAGTAAGTTATGCACTAAATTAATTTCAACCACTTAATAACTAATTCCATAGAACTGTAAAATATTATCAAAATGAAGTGCGTTGAATTTCATAACGATATTTAAAAAATAAATTTAGGTACTATAAAAGTCCATAAGTTTTATATTATTTTGAGTAGATGCTATAGGCGTAATATTTTAAAGTAACAATAAACATAACTGTACATTTTGTATTTACCTACCATACAGGTACATGAAAATCAACTCTTAGTACTAGACAGTGGAGATATCAATATACGAATAATTATCAATTAAAAACATAAATGTAAATGGGTAGTTAAGCACGAATGTGTACAGTAGCTACATTATTATTAGTACCTACCTACTTAGTATAGTATATAATTATATATTTTTATTTCCTTTAAATCCATACACATTATTCAAATAATCATACATACGTCCTGTGTTTATTATTTTTTATGTTGTGATTTAACCTATAATTATTTAAATATATTACCCGTTTAATTTGGTGTTTATAAAATAACATATAGCATTAGCTTTCATTTAAGTGATATACAATAATGCAAGTTTAATATATTTTATATTGCGTGGTACGCTACCTGTGTACCTATTAATAGTTCTCATTTTGATATTCAACAATATAATTTACAATTCAACTCCAATAAGTTCGATAATGTCTTTACAATAAACATTATAATACGTAAACCGTACACATTATGTTATAGTTATTACCAAATATTGTCATTCTAAACATTTTTATAATCCTTTATTCATTTAAAAAAACTTATACAATTTCAAACCAAAAATTAAACAACGAGTATTTTATAACTGATTATATATATTATATATATTACAAAATATTGTATAATAATAAGGGCATTATTATCAGTATTATATTATTATTATCAACCATTGGTCTTAAATAAACATTACGTAATCAACATCAAATACTTTTCATCAAACACTTTTAGGCAAATTGATTTCACATACTTTTAAGTATTTACAGCGTCTCTTATTATATATGTTTCTTATACCAGTTATACCATTGACAGCATTAATTCTATTTATACATTTTTTTTTCTTATAAAAACCTAATTTATTTAACAATAATGGATAAATACAACTTTTTACCGCGTGGGTAGGTACATGTATTATGTTATATAATATTAAAAGCACTCAAATGTAAATGTGACAGATGTCTAATAAACTATGCACCAATTCGAATTGCACACTACAATCAACAAGCTTCATTCATAATAATATTATTGCAAAAAATATACATACACATACTTCACACATTTAACAAGTGTCTTTAATACCTAATATTGTGAAACATTCAATAATGTATATTATATTACAATAAATCAGTTAATGTTACCATATTATATCAATTATTAACAAACGTTAGCCAAAATAATAATAATATAGTATACTATTAAAACCACAGTGTATTCATAGCCCGATTGAAAGATTACTAACAGTTTTCTAAAAAATAATGACAATGCGATAGATAATAGGTTAATAGAAAACATAAATAAAAAAGCCTTTTTAAAAGATTTGTTCTTATTTTTGAAATAATTTCAAAAATGAGTTTTCCTAAATACTTTAAATATTTATACGAGCAACGAGTACTGATACAGAACATGTATTTTACATATTTATATTATATTTTTAATATATTTTCACATTAAATGTTGATAAATTAACAAAATACTCGTAACTAACTGATGTGCCGCATAAGTGCGTTAGTAATACGGTACATACATCATAAGTAATACGGTTTTGCTTACACTAAGAACTTAAAAGTATATTATACGCGTATTATAAATGATAACTATTTTCAATGTTCTACATTAAAATTATTAAGCTAACAATGATATTATTCTATCAAGTCTTTAGATTTTTCTCTTGTATAGGAATTATATAATACGTATTTGTGTGTGTTATTAAGTAAATAATAAAGTGTAATACCTAATACTATTTTTATGTGTTTTACTAAAATTTAACAATACCATGGTAACAGTTTTCATCTACCGTTGTAATTTTATTGCTGTTTCGATAACGATAAATTTTCTGAAAACTTATTATTAGTAAGGACAACAATACCAATAGACTCAAACGACACATATTCTCTGCAGAAATGTCTGTTTGTTTTCACTTCAAAACATAAAAAATATACACACACGAGGCAGTACAATATTTATTATAACATGACGATAAAAGTTAACTAAACAATAAATTCTAAAAGCTTTGGCATAACTTTGTCAATATTGTATCATACTATAAGGCGTATACCATCTACCTATTATTATTATTATTATTATTATTATTACGTGCGATTCCGACCCACTACTTTTCCGGGCGAAAACGTGCATTGAATACGGTAATTTCTGTAATCAACCCATCTCCGGATAAAGCACGTGGATTAAAAATAAATAGATAAATACCAACGGTGTAATTATCGACAACCATCCCCCGCAGGTTTAAAATAAAACGCTCAGTACGGTGATTTAATTCCACTCCGCGATGATCTCAACGAGCGTACCTAATGTGTTTCCGCCTCTGAACGAATGCCTACATAATATTATAATAACAGTACTAATATATTATACATATTTAATACATACACACAGCTAGCAGCTGTATATCTATATAGTAGGCACCTATATACTCAACGACGGCGTGGGGTACCATATCGAACCAACTTGTGAACGGCAATTATTAAATGCCTATTCGAGCACAACATTAACATAACATTATATTATTCCAGCGCTCGTTTGATATCTTTCTATAACAATAATTTTACGATCCTGCCGTTAAGGACCGAACCAGCAGGATAATAAGTAATAACGCTTACCTATACACTCCACCCCGCCTACAAGTAGGTATATACAATCGTTTAAACGCCATAGTGCAGTTATTTATCATTTTACGTGAAATTTATAAGATACTCAATTTGTTCAGTTGTTCGTAAAATTGAAATACCCATGGCTGTGCAATACCATAATAGACGGATCATTATTTCCATAAAAATATTTATATACTTAGCGTACACCCGATTATCCAAGACGATCAATAATTTCCATTAAAAACACAATAATATTGATTAAGACAAAACTATCGTTCTATTGTTTGTACATTTATAATTGACTCATTATAATATCTACCTACATAATTATAACTGACCACCAATGAACCTATCTATTTTTATGATCATGTGCAGTTAATGTTAATTTAGTTTATTAATAAATGTTACGATAATATTTAACTTAAATGGTTTTTTTGCATATTACAGTACAAATAATGAACGGTTTAAATTTTACTCTAAAAATTCCTCTTTTATACCTTTATACACTTAAATTATTTTAAGTATGTGTATCACTATTTCTAATGCTAATTTACATAATACTTATACCTATAAGACTCATATGTTCGATCACAGTTTTCTAAAAATAATATTCTTATACATCCCTAAAAAAGTAATTTGTATTTTTTACGTAAAATATTTTACATGACTAGAAATTACATTTTGTAAAACAAGGAAAAAAATAAAAAATTGGATTAAATATTTTTCAGTATTGTTAAGTTTTTTAATGGTTTATAACGTAACTTGGCGATTACAATTTTTACTTTGTGCTATATATGTTTGAAAAAGCAATTGTAAAATTAAATATAAAATTACTATAGTGCAGTACTCATCGATAAATATATGCCTACCTATACCTATCTGTATTTTCAGTAGTTTTTAATTGTTTACACAAATACAGATGATACCGCCTATTTGACAATAAGATAGCTTATTTAAAATTAAAACATAAAAACGACCTAATAAATAGTGTAACCATTTTTTTATTAAGTAATATATTCAAATAACAATTTGTCAGACTTTTTTTTTCATTTAGTACGACCTAATACATACGACATAGTGGATAAACCAAATTACATACAAATTCATTTGAATAATATTATCATATTGGTGAAGCGATTCGTCGAATCTGTATTACACGAGTGTTAATGTCGAATAATATCAAAATATTGCCAACAGTCAAACGCACCTTCAGAGTTCTATTTGAACCATATCGATCAAACGCAAATCGTGTGCAGGTAGTGGTAGGGCGAGTGGATAGGATGGACTTTAAACTTGTTAAAACGCAAGAACGACAGATTGATTGACGGGATGGGCGGAAGCGAGTGTTTTTGAAAATAAACGATTATCTATCAATCGGTGGCGTTACGTTTCTAACTTAGGAATATTATCCTTTGCGTATATACAATGAACAACAACAAAGTAAATTTAAACTTTTTCGGCCACAGTTCTATTAAAAGTTTCATCCTCTTTTTTCCTTTCTTTTTTTCAAATCAGTTTATATTTAATTTTCGAGAAGGCAAGAAAAAACCCATTCGACTGCATCAGCTATACGCTGCTATTATACGCTCACGTATTATTGACGGTATATATATACACTATACTTTATTCGTAGACTAATGTTTTTGCAGTGACAGTGAATTATCGTACACGTAAATTCTAAAACCTTTTAAATAGTATTATCATCTTAATCCACAATCTCCGAATTTGTAAACTATTTAATTTATATTGTAAGTTGACACGTCAAAGACCGATACTACAAAAAATAATAACACACGTCGTATGCCTTACTATAGTATAGTCGTCTATAAGAAAATCAATAAATATGTTTTACACCGCATAAACTAATATACATATATATATATATATACGTGTACTACACGTATACATCATCGGACATAATAATTTTCACCCGAACTGTATACTTATATAATATACGCGATGTACCTTTGGCAATAACGTATTCATATACGACCGTATTCGAGACGTTTTGGGAATATTAGAGTTTAGTGTTTATCTATATATTATTATTACTATTATTATTATTGCGTATATGTACGGGACCTGCGAGCTTTCACTATACGTTTTGATGAACGACGAATATTATTATTAAATTCCGTTGTCGGGTACGAGGAAGCGCCCGAGTCGACATTACGCATCATATATATAATATAATACGTACGTCTGTATATTTTGTGTGTGTGTGTGTGTGTGTGTGTGTATAGTCGTGCGGGCGGCGCGTACTGGAAAACAACCACCGCACTATAAACTGTAAGAGCGCCGAAATCACGGGATTTGCACGTCAAAAGTTTCAAAATTAATCCGTACAACTATGACCTACACGCCGCCGCCACACGTGTTTATACGCTCGCGATACCGTGTAAGGCGCGTGTGTATTGAATAAATCATTCATTGTATAAATATAATATGAGTAGTAGTGAGTACTGCACCTACCGCCATAGGTACAATATCGAACACGCGCGTACAATTATAATAATAATTAGGTATTATTATTATTATAATGCATAAAATACGACTAAAACTACTGTGTAATGTACGCCCGTTGAACTCTCATTACGTCTCACCGCACGTATTATATGGGTACATTATCAGTTATTATATACGTCGTGATATTATTATTATAACATTAACTGCGTCACACAATTCGTTACCCCGTGATCGGAGCGCGTGCAATGAGCTCTGCTGTACGCCGTTAAGTACCTACCTAGTACCTGCCTATCTACCTACGACGAGGATACTTTCATCGGATTCGTGATACTCCGATAAATTCGTCTTTACGCGACCCGCGTGTTCTCGGCGGTGTCGTTACGACGGCGGTAATCGCCTAAAAAAATAATTGAATAAATGCGCGGGGTCTTAAAACTTAATGCGGTACGTGTACTTAACGTCGTGACTTCATAGAATAATATAATAACTCGTAAACCGTTCTTTCGCGGTACATTTTAGCTTACATTTAATTTGTTTCCATAAATGCATTAAAATAATATGCAGTAAATAATGTATAAAAATGATGGGATGGTATGCGTAAAAAAAAAAAAACAATATAACTGCACCTAACGTATACGTGTAATAATTTAATTTATTATACTTTTATCTATGTATGTTATTATTAAACTATAAACGCAAATGATGTAAGAAATAAAAAAATTTACGCACATTGGTGAATTACAAAAAGATAAATAAACAGAAATGATATTATAATAATGAAATAGTGGAAAGAAAGGAGAAAGATAATAAAGATAAAATAGTAATAAAAAAATAAATAACAATAATAACAATAATATGGATGCAACGTTAAAAACATTTTTATGGATCTACAAATATCAGAATATTATTTTCATGATGTTGTTACAACACAGAAAAATGAACTAGGAATATAATACTTCTGTGTAAACTAAAATATTTCTTTAATAGTGTTACCATACATTTTACGTACATATAAATAAATAATTTCGAAAGTATACACATTTTCAATAGTTTTCATACAAATAAAATTATAATTTTAAAACCCATAGAAATAAATAGAAGTAAAAATCCAAATAAATGTTACGAAACTCAATATAATGGAAACCTACCAAACAACATTTAGTGGTAGGTAAATATTGTAAAATAGACCACACAAATAAATCAAAAAACAAATAACCTACTATCATAAATATTACAAACAATGACTTCTATAGAAGTGCAGTAACGCTATATAGATGTATTGTATATTTTTTAAAACCTTTGGAGATCGTACGATACATTTCAATTACATTTTTGTTCTTAAATCAAATACGATAAGACTGAACACGTGACAACCGTTAATCTACATTCATATTATATCTCAACCAGTAAAATAATAATATCAAATTAACACTAAAATACACAATGTAAAAACTTTCTTTCAGTAAGCTTACATATTGGTAAGAAAACAATAATATAATCATAAAAAGTAGAATATAAGGTTTTTTAATGCGATCTTTAATATTACCGTATATTTTTTATTCAACTCTTTAAGATATATTTATTTTAATCGAAACTATAAAGTGACGTAAGTTTAAACTATGGTTTCAATCTTAGTTATATTTACTTTCTGATTTTTCATTTACAACTTAAAACTAAAGATTAATAATTACATGACGCAAAGGCCATTATAACAATATCTAGTTTAAAATTAAATTCACAATGTCTTATTTTTGAACATTATTTTATGTAAGTATCTATAGCGTTTATTAAGCCAATATAAATATATGTTGAAAAATAACTACAGGTTTAAAATAAATTAACAGGTTATATCGAAATTGAAAAAATAAAAATGTATTGTTTCTCGCAACTGTCACGAGTATGACTAGTTTTTATAAGATACGTGTATATTATAATAACTAAATTCGTTTAAACTCTATTTATATAGATAACTTTTTTATAGAATATGCCGTTTAATCTCTTAGTCTTACTGCCACAAACTATAGAAAATACAAAAGTACACCTAACACATGACATAGGTTAAATAACAACACATGAAAATAAATTAGCTCTACAATAAGATGTACCAAAAATGTATCTACTTGACATAGACAAGATTACAAGTCGTGTAATTATGTTCTAAGAAACATTTACTATTTTATTTTAAACAATAAGTCTTATTTATATGTAAGTACCAATCTCATATAATACACCAAATACTAACAAAACGCATGCTTAGATCATGATATTAGTTCACGAAAATTTGCACGTTTACCAACCATATACGGGAATAATATGGCATAAATTATTTTTTAAACTTAAGCAAATTAATCAATACTAAATATCAGACACACTCGACCGGAATGCACTTCAAACCCAATCATATATTATTTTATGTTAATTAATCTGGTATATACATCATGATATACATTATACATGTTGTGTAAATTTTTAAAATAATACTTGTTTGTCGTACAAATCTCGCCGTAATTTATACATTTTCAAACTGATTGCATTAAAAGTATACCGTTAGGTACCAAACAAAGTGCGAACGCGCAAAGGTAAACATGCAAATTTTTCGTATAAATATTAATTGTTATCAAAAACAGTTTAAAAAAGTTTTTTCCCTTACATTACACACCAAACCATTGTACTCTCATCGATCGAAAAACAAACAATTGTGGTCAAACTTTTCGACCTTTGGGAATTTTTTCTCCTCGACAATTGCTGTGAACTTTTAGATTAATCACATAACATAATGTATAGAACATAACAAAATCATATTTTAAATTTGTATTTATTTAATTTTTTAATAAATTTAAAACAAACAACATCACTTGAACGCGACCTGTACAATGTCAAATAGGTAATTTCAGCGTATTCGAAACACATACATCCAGAAGCGTGTCACCAATAAAAGCCGAATAAAACTGTACCTCTACACAATATAAAGTGTATATAAGATGACACATTCGTGATTATTCATCCACGAACATTCTCCGCTTTGGCTTCTCTACTTCTAAGGTTTTGCTGAGAGTCAATTTAACGTATACGTATATACTAAAAGCAATATATGTTTCTAGCATCGATTCTGACGAGGTCTGCAGGAAACGTTTAATTACGTGCGCAATCCTATAAAAACAAGTGAATTGGGACATTTTTTTTGTCTATTTTTATACAAATATATCATATATACTTTCTATAAGTATATACAAATATATTACTATCATCAATATTATTATTACAAAAATATATAAATATATATAATTTAGTATAATAAACCTCACGGAGCGTATGATTTATTTAGTCACAGAGAACTTGATAAACTGCGTCAATTTTCTAACTTTTAGACACATTGGTGGTTTATCGGATCAAACTAATGAGTATTCCGCATGTTTTTTTTTTGTGTCAAAATCATAATTATTTGTCCGCTTATCATGATTATAGACTTTCATAGAACAATTATTTTACCCCAGTTGTGATAAACATTGATGAGAATATATCTAAAACAAATTTAAAAAAACAAACATTTATAATCATTTATCGTCACTTGAATGATAATCAGTGGCACCGAACTTTGAACCTATACGATTTCAAAATATTATATTTTGAATCACTTCTATAATAGATAATAATTTAAATAACAAGACTATTGAAATTAGTTTAATACAACGAACAGTAATAATACTTGTTTTCTATGCACCGTGTGCACCATTTATCGTTTGTTTTACATGGGCTCTTCACAAACACGCAATAAGTTTGTTTAAAAATTAAGTTGTTACATTCTATCCTATACAGTGATTGGTACTTTTATAAGATTGATTAATTATGTGGGCCTTTTTAATCACAATAACCATTATTATGATAAGTTCCAAGTGTCCAATAAATTATTAAAGTAATTACATTTTAAAGCTAAGGCAGAGTTCGGCTCCACTGAAAATTATTATTTTACTAAAAATATAATACACGATATAAAACATTTTCTAGTTGTATAATTAAAAACTAAACAATGCATGCCGGATGTATTATATGAGTTGGTTATACAACTGATTGATTTTATAAGTTATAGTTAATATTTCATTAAATGGCGTATTTCAATATCCATAATATGCATATATTTTTTTTTATCAATTAAGTACTTTTACGAAAAAAACACTAAATACCTACACCTTATCTAATAGCTGATTTTTTTCATGTCTAAGATACAATACATTTAAATAGGTTCAATAACAGTGTATTTATGCATTCTTATAACTTAACTGAAATAATTATAAATAAATCAATAGTAATAGATTCAATTTATGTTTAATAAAAAAATAAAATAATACATTTGTATGTATTTATTACGCATTTGTACAAGATAAGGCATATTAATCCTGGTATATAAATCCTATTTTATATTGTTGATACGTGCATTAACCATAATACATGTGACAAAACACAAAAATGTGTTTGGTTAAATTTTGTTAAATGTTTTAATTTAATGACTAGAATATATTTTTAGTGACTTAACTTAGGTGACAATTTTATTTTACATCACAAATAAAATTATAGAAGTGTAGTGAAATAAAAACATAACTTGTTTTATAGTTATTTCCCCATAAATCACGACGATCAGTGTCTCCATTTTTATACCATTATAATATTGACATCGTATTTCGGTAAACTTAAGATATAATATAATATAAGTGAGTTCTGAATAGTAAAAATACCTTCCAAGTTTTTGTTTATCAGTTTAATAAAACAAATTTCCTTTGACATAAAAGATATAACTTTTTTTGACCAAAAATAAAACGTAGGGTTCCATTAAACTTAAAAACTTAAATTATTAAATTTAAACCTGTTATTTTTATAATATTGTTATATTAATAAATTTTTTTTTTTCATTTATATTTATGAAAATAAAATATTTAAAACTGACTATTTAGATTAAATTTAAATTTTTTTCTCTTTTGTTCGCTTTAATATAAATTACTGTTACACAGCTTATTTTTGTATTTAATTTTCGAAAAAACAATTTGAACATAGAATAACAATAATAATATTTAGTTCCAAGGAATAGTTCTTATATTATATTAATTAAGTTTTACATTATTAATTGAATTTCTTTAGATTATAAATTAATTTTTCTACATATTATAACACGTAAAATGTTAATAACAGAAATAAACAGTAAATTTCATTTATTTTTCAGTACGACTTACAGATATCGTTTTATTAATAATTACATACCTCCCCTTACATTATTTTGATTTTTTTAATTTGAGAAAAAAAATCGTCGTCAAATCAAAAATTGGAAATCATTACACCTAAATATTCATTTTATTTTGTCAAGTTAAATTAATTAAAATATTTTACCTACCTACATATTTTACCAGTTTTAATTAAAAACATTATAAATTTATTTCATTTGTAATTATAGTAACAGAATAAACTCTAAATATACTATATAAATCATAATTTCAAATAAAAAATAGACTATTTAATATATTTTCTTTTTTATGTACCTATATAAATCTTGAGTGACCTACAGTAAATACAATAGTAAAACATTGATGACGAAATATCATTTTCATATTTTTAGTCAATTAATTAGGAAAATAAAATAAATTTTTAAAAAAATATTTGGATTTGATATACGAAAAAACGTGATAAGTGTTAAAAAATTGTTAATATATTATTAATATTATTCATTTTAATAGTACATATAAAAAAGTAATATACTTAAAATGTAAGCTAATTTATTATCGTTAAAGCAAAAATCTATATATTTATAATACACTATTTTTAATTTCACTAAATATTCAACACTTTTTACTATCACCTACTTTACTATTCCTTAATGTAATTTTATAATTAATAATTGTTCTTGTATTTAACCATTTAAGGATATTAACTATATCATAATATTATATATATATCTATAACATGGAACTACATTTTTACTAGTACTGAGTGATTTTTATAAACGTTAACTCTAAACTTATAAATTTATAAAAGTATTACCTAGCTATCTGCAATGATATTTTGTAAGATCGTTGTAAGATTTATATAAGATCGACCTATACTTCTATAGAAAAAACCAACATAATTATTATTATACTTATGTGATCATACTCTGACCTTAATATTCAACTTATATCACGTTAATTTTATTTTTATGAAATGTTTACATTCAAAATATATTTAAGTAGTATTATTTATACCACATCATCGTGTTTGTTGAGTATTTTTGCGTTAATATTTTTCATAAAAAATATCCATTTAGTAATGAAATAATAAAAATATTTTTTTTAATTTATTCAAGTTCAAGTCAAGAACAACCTCATGTTCTTATGAGATAACTAATTATAACTCTACTATTTTGAAAAATAATAAAATCAATTTTAATGTGTTAATTCTGTCATCCATAGTTTTATAAAAAGTATCCTACCAAATACTAGAAAATATATTACCTTAAACAATTTAAATCGCATTAAAAATGGCATTTATTCAAATAAAAATACTTGTAAATTAAATAAATAATAAAATAAAATAACTAGTTTTAATATATAAGTTATAATTAAATAATTAATATATGATTTGATTTAAATTTTTGATATATTTTCTATATCATAGCAAACTTAAAAATCTTATGATAGAATTAACTACAAACTCAAATCTATAAAGTTAAATAACCAAGAGTCAAAAAGTAAAATGACAATACAGTAGAATAATTATATTCGCACTTTTAGTATAAAATCAATGATAACCAAAACAATTGAATATAATTAAAATTATATAAATTATTAGAAAATAACACCTTATATACCTCTTTGGGTTCCCTAAACCTTCTGTAAAAATTATGTATAAGAAAAAATAAATTAAAAACATAAAATATCATAAAAATCTTAAAAATTAAGCTTATATTATGAAAAACTTTATAATAAACTATTTTATTATATTCTATATTTCTGCGTACTATTAAAATTAATTTTGTAGAAGATTTTTTAATTAAATAATAATTATAATTGGCAGATTGTCAAAAATAACTTGCAAGTTAATTAATATCATACATCATTATATTTTACAAGTTACGTATAAAACACATAATAATTAAATACACATAGTTATAGTTCAGGGTATCGCATCCCTAGCAAAAAGCTACCTACATAAATAAAGGCCTTTTCAAATAACTATACTTGACAAAGTTTTCTCATTATACTACGTCTATTCCGGGTTAGCGATGTTTTTGTATTTGTTTAATGTTTGATATTTTAACTTATATGGTAATAATAAGCTTTTAATCTTTATAAATATATCTTTTATAAAACAGTCTGGTATTAAAGACAAAAACACTTATTAATATTTTATTTAACATACACATTTTATGACAATTAAATAAATTTCAAAAACAATTCTATCTACTTTGATTTAATTTAAGAAAGATAAATTACAAATACGAGTACCTATGTATAATCAGTCACTCATAATAATTCTGAAAATCATTTTCATCATTAATCAATTATACTTATAAACACAATGTAAACAATATACATACAAGAAGTCATATACCTATTTATTCTAACATATAATTAGATTAATATCTATTTTTAATGAGTTTTACCTTATTAACTTTTCTATATTCTGCAACAATACAAAGTATCTAATATTTTTTTATTTTTTATTGTATACGAATAATTAATTACATGTAAAATACAAAGAATATTAATAATTACTAGTGGAACCAACGTATTATAGTATTACCTTATGTTAACAATTTATTGACAAGCTATACATCGTTTATAGGTATATGTACTTACAATTATCACGGTATACATAAATAGAGTAAGTATAAATTCTTCTCGTACATCACAAATTTTAAAATGTTATCAAGTAACTACCTATTATGCAAAATTAATACGTTATCTTAAACACGCAACAGTTTAAAAGGTATAATAATAATTACTGAGTAATAAATAGTTGAGAATAACTTATACGAATTAAAAACTACCCTTATTAATTATTAAGCAATACGAATAATATCTGACAAGTGATAACCTTCCTATACTACAAAACTTTAACTAGAAATAAATGTACACCTAAATTATTTATGAAATAGTACATTGTAGTGCATTGTATATTATTTATATATTTACACACAAGCTTAAATTTAAACTATTTTATTTTACTTTTTTTTACTATTATTATTAGTAGTAGTATTAGTATTATTATTTCTATCGATTACATTTTTTTTCGGTAACATACCACGTAATTCTCATAAATTATCATAAAGTATAATACAATTTATAATAATATGCAACAAAACATAAATTAAACAACTATTTAACAAATCTAAAATAGTACATCGAGACGATTATTTACCAGTGAAATTATTTAAGCGGAAAAATATATCGATAAGTTTGCTTTTTTTAGAATCGATTTCTATAATGATTATTTTATGTATTTTTTTCTTTCTTAAAATGCAATTACTCAGCTAAGTAGGCGTAATGTGGTCGTCATTCGACGGTCACAAGACAAATGGCGGTCCATTAAAAGGAAAGCGACAATTATTATTTAATAATGACTGCGGCTGTTTAATTTATGGTTATGTTTTACAGAATCTTATCCCAGGTCACACGCGGTGAATAAAATAATAATTTTTGGTGGTTTTTAGATTCGATTTGGTTTAAGCAATACATGCGTGGTAATGCCGTCGTTTCAGGTGTTTAATTTATTAGACAAGATATGGTGAAATGCAACTGTCATGTGGTACACGCGTTTGAAGTGCACAAAGATAAGAATACTAACACTACCAATACAGACACAGAACGTACAAATACATCATACATAAACTCGTGAATAAGTAACTTGAGATAATATTATATTTTGTTAATACTTATTATTGGAATTAATTTTAAGTCTTTTAACTCTACACAAATTTTATTTATTTTAACCAATTATCCTCAATTATGTAAAAAATCATGACATTATTAAATCCTTATTATTGCACCTTTTAAAAATCGTACAACATTAAATTGTAAATAAATATTACTTTACACTGTAGATTATTATTATACGACTGAGCTAGTCTATAATTATCCATTGATCTTAAATATTACAATTTAATTCTTATAATAAGTATGTGCTATTAGTTCTTTAAAATTATAAAGTTCTGTCAATTATATTTTACTACACCTACTCATTTTTTTTTTTTTTTATTAGCAATTATTAACTATCAATGGGAAAAGTAAAAGTCATTTATAAATTATTACTATTAGTTAATCTTTGTTCCTGTTTTCCTATTTATTAGTGTTTCAATTGTTTTGAAAAAAATATAAATAATAAAACTTAAGTGTACCTTGTATACATACTACCTACAAATTGCACCAGATCGACATTGTTAAATAATTTGATAAAGTGTTAAATAATTCATACGCATTCGTATAATGAAATATATATTTTCGTTAATTAACTTGATCCAGACAATTTAAATATACTAGTATCCAATCATCACATATGGAACTTTAACCAAAAAATAGTATATTAAAAAAAAAGTGAATGATTATACTAAAAGTAAATGAATAACTAAAATAAGTTTGTTTCCGTTAAAAGTCACTATAAACGCTATGCTTACATGATGACACACCGAAGAGGTGTTGAATAAATGTAAAAATATATTTCTACCCAAGATTTATCTTACTTGAATGTTTCTTAATTTCGTTTAATTTAAATTCTCTCCGAATACCAATTCCAGACAAGTATCTGTCAGGGTTACTATGTATGTGACATTTTGGAGTAATAAAATACAGTTAATGTTAGAAAATACCTACCAGCATCTCATTACAACATGCAACACCGACGAACAGTAAGCAGAGTATCGCATGTTAATATATTTTTTTTTTTTTTGTATTCTGTAAAAAGTTCAACAAAAAGTATTCGAAATCATTACCCAACTAATACTCATCCACTGCTAAACGCCAATAAACAAGTTAGCAAAACCTCTTTAGCTACATAATTCTGAGTTTTAAATTAAATTTGACCAACAACTAACGTTATATTGCTAAAATAGTTATATCAACACCTCACATATGACTCATAATAAAGTGTTAAACAAACATAAATATAGTTTAATGTGGATAAAATAATGTAATTTATACACTATAGTATAGATTTATGAATGTGAACCAAAAATTATTGTTTGATAATATATTTTGATAAGACTGACTATTTATTATTTTGCTGATATCAGATATATTTGAAACAACAAAAATCACAGTATATACGGATAGACACGACAGAGTTCATACAAATTAATAATATCGGGTAAATTTTTAATTAAGTCACAACCCAAAATATGGAAGACGACAGGAATTTTCAGAATTGAAAAAAAAACCTAACCCCTAGAATTTTATCGTGTATATGAAACAAAATATCCATAAATAAAATAAGCTATAATATGCTAAACATAAAAAATAATTTTTCTCTATAGTTTCAATGTCTTTAGGCTATAATAATTACAAGAATACGTTTCACAAATAAAATTTATTGAAGTTTAAGAAAAAAATGACTGAATAATAATACCTTTGCTAGAAATATTCCTAAAAACATTGAGTATCTTAACGCATGTAACTTTAATAAGAGCACTAGTGACTGTATATAGTTGTGAAAGGAGTTTCTCTAAACTAAAACTAATTAAAACATTTATGCCGTCAATTAAGTACAAAACTGTTTGACATACAGTTAAATATAATATATTCCACTATATCTATGAACAACGATCGATGAGAGTATGTTAATGCGTCGACCGATTTCTCAACAGTTAGAAGACGCGTTTTTTTTTTTTAAATAAAAGCGAAAGAATGTCTTTAAAAGTCTAAACAAAAACTAAAAGAAAATTTAAAACTGCAACTTACATTTGCAGAGTAATTTAACATTTTAACATTCCATAGAATGATTTAAATATACTGTTGAACACGATTAATAAGTAACGACGCAGTAAAAAGGTCGTACCAACCAACGATAATAATATACTATACGAATTATAATAATTTGGATAACGCGTTAATCCTTAATGAAAAACCTGATGAGACTGTGTTGTATATATGGAAATGGAAGTAAAATCGCTCAAACAAATACAGTCTCATGACTGTCTTTACAAACAGATCAAGTACGTATAACTTTTAACGTATCCTCATTACTAGGAAAATACTATTTCAGAAACGAAATCCATTAACAACACATTAAAATTATTTCACGAATCCGACCTGTTTGAGCTTTTGTAAGAAGTAAAATTCTAAAATTCTGTTAAATGTCAACTGTTTCCCTACATAAATATTATATTAAATTATTATTATTATTATTATTATTATTATTATTGTTTAATATATTATGCCCAATCAAAACTTGAAACGTAATTATAACAATGTAATTAATTTTCTTATATTATTACATCATAATGTACAGCGACTATACTATAAATGATGTGTTTAGATACGTATTATATTGTTGTTATGTTTTTTGTTTACTTGAAAATTAGCTCTTGTCGTAACATTATTGTAATATTATATTTTAAAAGACGTAAAATCTAAAAATTAGAAATATTGGCAGTCACATTTACACATCATTCTATACACCTAGCAAACACGCCTATAACTCAGTTTCGTACAAGAAAAACATAAATTTTCTGAAAAATAAGCAACGAACTATTAAAAATAGCGTTCACTTTAATAAGTTATAATGTAAGGGAAATATTCCAAATATTCTATTTGTGTCAGTCAAAAGTTTCAAAAACCAATTAACAATAAAACGACAACTTTAACATACCGAGTGATCGTCACACGTCACGGTTTGAGCTTAAACTAATAAAACGATCCCATTGTAATATACCTACGACCTACCAACCAACGTTACACGCACGTTGCACGTACATTGGTCGTACGCGGCAAATAATTTACACAAATTAATCTTGGTAGATCGAATTGGACAAATAGCACGGATGTCGGTTGACTAACCGCTATTGGACCTTCTCCGGTTGTCTAAAACTAACCAAAACGACCCGTGCGAAGTCAACATACCTACATAAACTGAGAGGCGGATTTCTCGGTAAGTATACGCTATACACATTATACTGTAGTAAAAACTACCGATTATAACCTTAACTATCGTACGAGAATATTATTACGAAACGATATCAGTTTTGACACCTAAGCCAACTATAAATATTGTAATTTTTGTGGCGTATATGACAAAATATTGTTTATAATTATACCTATACATAATATTTTTATACATACCACTAACTCCAATACTATCTAATTAAATACAAATTACACTTCTTCAAAGGAATTATTACAATCAAATACCACACAGCTGTCAACAAGAGCATAACTTAGTACCAATAATACATTTTTATTTTATTTCACGTAATAATTGGATTATATATATGTATTATTATTATATATTATATTATTAGATAGTACCTACCTATGCATACTTATTAAGTTCAAACATCTTATAATATTGTAAAATTTGAAACATTCTCTTAAAATACTATATAAACACAAAATTATCAATCAATGAGTACACATATATAATAAACAATGAAATATATAAGTTGGCATAGTACAATTTTAGCATTGATTGCATAAAATACTTTAATCAATAACAGTACCACAAATTGAATAAATTTAAAGATTAAATTATCAAATACTCAGGTAGGTACCTAGTTAATAGACACACTATTAGGTACCTATATCTAAAATGTGCAATAAATGCAAAAGAATTATAAAGAATTATACCGAGACAATAAACAAAACCTATTAGTTTAATATTAAATAATACAATTAGTAAATAGTGCTGGTGATTAATAATGTCTTGCTTTCTTCAAGAAATCTGAATTGTTATAAAAAAAATACCAATATCAACAGATATTACACAAACAATACCTCTGGTGGGTTTACAAATATTAAATCCATTTTATTTTTAGAGTACATACTACTTTTATTAAAATTAAAGGTGGAAACAGACATGACTAAATAGGTATAAGTATTATTACTAATAGTATCTATTTCAAAAAAACTACTCAAGACCATCATTTCATTCATTTTTAGTGGTTCCTAATTTCTTATTTAAATAATATTTTTCTCTTGCCTGCTTAATATTATACAAACATCGGATGTAATATGTTTCGAGATCCATAGAAAATATCCAACGCGCAATATTGTACAGTATCGTATTGTATTAATTTATTTTAAAGATAAATATACAACATATAACAAAAACCTATTAATAAATAGTACTTATAAACATAATGACAACAATAACCTAACTCTTACAAGAGTTAACAGTTAAAATTCTTAACTATCAGAATGTTTTAATAGAGCAAAATGTTTAAATTAGTTAAATGTTTTATTAATTAACAGTATTGACTAAAATTATTGATGTAGTAGAATCTTACCATTAAAATTATATTTACCCATTTTTTCAATTTTGATAATAATTTATTCATGAGTTACATTTCCTAAACATTATGACATATTTTTTTACCAATTTACTAAACTATTAATTTACTATAATTTAATTAATATACAAATATCTCGTCGTAATAATATGTACCTAACAACAACGGTATACAATATAATATAGTTAAGACTTATAACCACATTGGTTTAACTTTTTATTTTTCGTATGTATACTACGAACTACCTACAAATGAATATTTTAGCATTAATCATTGTTCGCGTATAGTATTATGTGAGTTTGCAGGCACTTAATACGACAATAAACCTTACGTATATCTGATTAAATGCAAAACACGAATCTTGGTGCAATAGGTTATAATAGTATTACATTACGTACACATAATATTATAATCGTTCACATACCAGTATCAATAAATATATTATATATTAATGTATTTAAAGACTGTCATGCATAAACGCAGTGCTAAATGTAGATTAAACCCAATCGAGCAGTTAATTTACTATATCAATATCACATTATTGTATACAAATTAATGACAGGACGATGTCACATACAATTAGTAACAATAACTATATTACAATAATTATTATGAACACTGAATTTACCGATAGGCGACAAAAAATTTTTGTGAAAACCACAATTAGGTAAATACCAATTAATATTTTTCGATAGGCAAAAAAGATGAATTTAAATTAGTTGCATATCACGCAAATTTAAATCGACTTAAGTAACAATAATGTCAAACAAGTCATGTAATTAAGTAAAATGTTTCCCGGATTAGGGAGAAAAACAAATTATTTTTATTTTATTGCTTTTTATTCACTCGATTTGGTAAAATTGTTAAAAATTGTTGATTCGGTCATTCGGTGATAATTTCTCAATATTTCATAAAGCTAGACAAACATAGTTCACCCGAATATAAAATATATAAATAAACGATACAAGCAACAAAACAGCGATTATAGTTATATTTATAAATAGGTGCTCAACATTTTGTTTTTTATAATTTTTTATTCATCAAATAAATATACTGTTTGACAGACAAATTTTCAGAGCAAATAACACTAAAATTCCAAAAAGTTGATTATTTTTTAAACAAAATTAATTAACCGAATTAAAACCTAGAACAAAATATATAAATACATCTTAGTACTACACATCAACATACCTACATATACATACACTGTATCCCTAGTAACGGTTTATAGACGCTTACCTAAATAGTATAAAATATTATATAGTAATAATAAAACTTTAATCGGATATATATAAAAATTATCAAAATTATTTTTTTTTAAATAGTAATTAAAATAATTTTACCTTAGCTAACTTTTAAAACAATAAATTACCTAAAAGTGTACAAAGGACTCAATTAAAATTGTATGCGATCTAATCATGGCTTTAAACAATTTAAACTGATATAACCAGGCAGCTACGTTAACAATAATTCCCACATTGAAAACCTTTAACACAATAACATTATTGCAGTATTATTGAGGAAATTAACATCATATCATATTTTAATGGAACCGTTCTTCTGGTTTATGGTAAATTCTATATTCACCTGCTACATTATTGCCATGTTTGGCTTAGGAAAACATTAAT
This sequence comes from Rhopalosiphum maidis, assembly GCF_003676215.2. Taxonomy (NCBI): domain Eukaryota; kingdom Metazoa; phylum Arthropoda; class Insecta; order Hemiptera; family Aphididae; genus Rhopalosiphum; species Rhopalosiphum maidis. The sequence continues at coordinate 33,056,297 of NC_040879.1, forward strand.
TCGCATTCGAATGGAAAGCAAGTAACTTGTTTCATCGGTTTGTATATAACAAAACATAGATTTTCATTTACGAAATGCATATTATATACCTACATAAACGAAGGGGAGTATGACTAATTAATATTGAATAACCTAGCTTATAAATCGCAAAATTACGAATCATTTGAAATCTGAATATTACATTATAATTATTTTAATTAATCAGAAGACATTCATTTAGTTATTCATTATTATTGAAATATTGCTGTCGATTTAAAAATGCAAAATGATAATATAAAATTTAACTATAATCTTTATAAAAATAAACAGATATAGGATAAAGAAATTGAGTTTATTAAAAATGCATATAATATTTCGTTTTTATATTAATATCGTTAAGAAAATATTAAAAGTTATAAATCTAAAAACATAATTATGAAAAGGATGAAATATTACTGATTGAATATTTTTGTAGAAAAAATAATTTATTATTCTTAATATATTTAGGTGTATAGATTTTTTTATGATAATACTTAATCACTCAATAGTATACGAATATAAAAAAAATAAAATATATTGATTCACTGAATAATAATTTCAACATAAAAATTGTTTTAATACAAAAATGTGGTTGAATTTCAGAATAACATAACTAATGATGATAATAATATAGCAGTTTGTTAATAAGTACCTAAAGTATGTACACTATAGGTTAATTAACAATTGACAACATTTCTAAAAGTTGTAAGAAATGATTGAATATAACACTATATTAAAACTTTGATGGTTTGAACTAAACGCAGTCCCATGTAATATTTACAAAGGAATTCGTTGAACGAAAAATGCACATAACCCAATGTATTATTGTTATAACCCAGTATGTGATATTTTGTTTTTGTAGATAACTACTAAATAAATTTAAATAAAACGATAAAAAATAATAAGAACTTGTTTTTGCTGTATAATATTGTTTTGAGAGTACCTGGTCATTGAATAGTAAGTCTACAGAACTAAAAAATTCTGATATTTATATAAATATAATATAACATGCACTATCCATAAGGAATAATTTACAAGCCAATACTGAAATTCCGAAGAATGATAAATAATAAATATGAATAAATATAGCTTTGTTATGTTTTAAAAATTTAACTATGTTTATAGAATAATTATACACGCGTAAGTAATAGCAAATAGTTTAAGTTCTTACGACTTATATTTTTCAATTACAAGAAAATAGTTAAAATTATAAAAAGATAACTCTTAATTTTTAATTATATTATACATTTTTTGTTTTAATAATCAATCGATACAAAAATGTATAATAGGCTTATATACTAAGAATAGTAATAGACATGAAAGGGGTTGGTTAAGGAGATGCCCATTATAGTGACATTTAATTAGATTAGTTTATTTTTATTGATTACTTTTAAATTTGTTTTGTTATTATTATTACTATGAACCTATTTCAATATAGAATTAAATATTATTATACTAATAACAATTACAACTACCTTTTTAACCTGCACCAACAATTTTCAAAATTTCACGATAGTGCTATGATAGAAATATGGATAGAAATTTGGTTTTAGACGAATACTATTATTTTTACATAAAAGAAAGCTAAGCATACGCATACGGACACTAAGTCTTTTAATTTGACGTAGGAATCGGGACATTATTTAATATAAGAACTGGACACACATCTTGTTTGAATGTATACGTTAAGTGAATTGATTTTCTTTGATTTATTGTAATTTACCACTTGATATACCACTCGCATACGCGATAGAAATACATTTTTTTTTGTTAGACAAAGCAATTAAAGAATTTTCACTAATTGACATGACGAATTTTTTGTCGATGTAATGTGCTACAATAGTTTGCTACATAGTGGGCTAGTCGGCAGAAAATATGTTGAAAAGCATAAAAAATATGGAAGATAAGATACTATTTTGTGAGACACCATTTTTCATTTTATAAGTTACTGAAGTTGAAGAAAATGAACTCTTAAGCATCGGTCAGTTATATAAAGTTTGATTAAGAGGAATAAAGGAAGACATTTTTTAAGTTTGTTAAGTTGAAAAAGTAATCCTTCGTGCCAAATCCAGTCGAAGGCTTGAGGGACTTAAGTGCAATAAAGTTTCTTTCAAATGACATAAAAATAGCTACGAAAATTATTCTACTTATGATGTATTTCTTATTTAAATATCCAATTTTAACTTCACACTTCTGGAAAAATAATATGCGTATGTAATTTTAACTGAAAAAATAACATCAACATTTGAACTTCATATAAAAAAATAAATAATTTTTAACATCGAAATTACAAGATACAAATCTAAAAAACCAGAGGAGAAGAACCTTGTATTAAATTTACAAACTTTTTGAAGAAAAATCGTTATTTTATGTTTAAATACCTAATTAATCTAAATTTCGGTTTCAAACGAATTAAAAAAAAAATCGTTATATTTTCAATATTTTTTTTTAAAAAAACCTTAGAAATTAAAATAGAAAATATTATGTTTTTTTAACTGAAAAAATTACGTCAATACTTGAATTTCATGTAAAGAAAATAATATTTTTAATAAAAAAAATTACAGGAAAAAAATCTAAAGAAAAAACCTTTTGTGTACTTGACAGCTAGCAGTTAATGTATGTGTGTATATACGTAAGGTAAAACAACAACTACGTAAGGTGTGTATGTGTTCAAACACTTAGCAGAATAGTCAAAGACATCAAGTTGGTATATACGAAATATGCTCACAAGAAATTATAAGCTCTTAAGTTAATCAGTATAATTATTGTGTTCATTACGCGCCGAGTGGCATCAAGCACAAATACACAATGCGTCAATACAAATACATTATACATAAATAGACTTGTAAATAGCGTATAAACTTCACGAAAAATGTGAAATTATTATATTTTATTACTTATTATTAAATACTGAAAGATATATTTTCCTCCGAATTTCGATCGGTATATTCGGTACAGAGTTATTAGATTAAGTACCTACCTATTTTAAAACAGACCAAAGAAATGTGTATCTAATAATATGACGAACTTCAATAACAAGTTTTATGTATACATTTTTTTCCATCTAGACATCTAAAGATAAAATCCTAACAATGATATAGATTATTATTTATTGGCATGTACACTTAATTTCTAATTCTGTGTTTTCTATACTCAAATAATGTTCTTAACTTATATGCTTTTATTTTTAAGCCTCCAATTACATATTATATTATCAATAACTCATGTGCATTTATATGATTTTTGGTAAGTTTTCACTCAATTAATATTTACAATACTACACATTATTTTATTTTAACGTAATAAATAAAATAAATAATAATAATAATAATACCTAACTATTAAACTATACATATATGATTTAATTTAAAATTAAATATTAGTATATTTAATAAAAATATAATTATAAAACTATTTTAATAATGATTTTCCAATACATTTATGATTTTAAGATTAATTATTTACTTTGTAATACGAGTATTATCTATTTAACAAAATAATACAAACTCATACTTTTATTTTTTATTTTTGGTACAATAATATTAACGAGTATACTAAACTATTTTTTTCTTTTTATCGTTAACAATTTTGAAAAAAACATTTACAAATAAATAATTATTATCACTACTATGATATAATCGATTATATGTCACTAAGTTTAACCTGTTTAATTTCATACAAGTATTATAAAAATATAACGTAACTATGATTATACTATTTATGTATTACTCAATCTAATATAATCTATACTCGAAATAGTTTTTAAATAAAATAAATTATTAAACAGCAAGTGTATTAATTTTAAAAAGCATTTTATAAAAATATTTATAACTATGAACTTATTTATTATTATCATTATTAGTATTTATTATTATTAAAATTATATAACTTATTGTAATATAATTTATTGTCAGTCATGTTTTTAAGTATAAATGAAACTATTTTTATTTTATTATAATACAACAATATATACCTGTAATCCACACTAAGTAATTGACCTGATTTAGGTAGGTATATACACTAAATTAAAACAAAATCAGTAAGTATGCCAACACTAAGGAAGAGGTGATTAATAAATTTAAAAAAAATAAAAACACATAAATTAAGTATTGATTGGATATAGCTCACCTAAATTAACTACTGTCCATATTACATACTAATGAGTGATGGGGCCCAGTACTCATATATGTACAGTATTACATACATGTATGTATGAAATTAAAATAAATAGAAAAATAAATTAGTAATTGTAATAATAATAATTAGTACTGATACCAAGGTGAATCTAGATTATAATATATTAGTAGATTATGTAATAAATACATGGAATATTCAATGTATGATACATACAGTTTTTAATAGTATAAAAATCAGCAACGCTCAAGTCTAACACAGATACGATACAAATCAAAGAAACACACTAATCATTATAATTTTATCACAAATCAATTAAAAAATACATCAAATTATTAAAAAATAATATTTTACCTATTAATTTAGTTTTGAGTAAGAAAAATTTTTAATTAAATTAAATTACTAACGTAAAACCAAAATTTCCAATGGTACATTAAAAACCAAATAGTAAAATTATTTTACCTATTTCCAAATTTCGATTTTTAAAATATTTTTTATTAGAACATAGTTTAATAACCTTAATGCACTTAAATGAACACAACTTAAATAATAATGGCATTTATTTTAATTTTAAACTAAAAATTATATGGCTCACACACGATGAATGTAACATGACTAGAGAAAAATAACAACAAAAGTAGACGCTTAGACTAATATGCATAGACACAACAAGGGCCACTTTACGAACACACAGTATAGTATTACTTAGGTATGCTGTTATTATTTTTGCATATAAAATATATTATATCCTAACTCGTTTACCTTTATCTCGGTTATGTAAGTTTTAGGTATACCTAATATGTTTTAAACCAATACAAACTTAATGAAGTTAAATTAAATACATTTACATTACATTTAATAAAACATTAATGCAATTAATTGTTGTCTTAAAATTCATATCAACATCAAGTACCTACACTTTACAACTGAATGCAATTTAGAAATACTATTTATTTTAATGATACTTTACACATCTATTTATTATATACTGAATGCAATAAGTGTTATTAAAACCTTAAATCAAATTTCTATATTAAACTAAAAAAATATTACGAATTCATCATTTAATAGAGTATTAAACTATAATGATAATAAAGATTAAAAACTAAAACCAAGTTGTCATTAATTCATCGTTACATTTATAACAATGCGACGAATACCAAACATATAGTTGTTGTTTCTGTATATTTTGGTTATTAACATTTAATCGAAACAGATAATCAAATTCAAAGATAAACTTAAAATCCTAAATACGAAATAATAAAATTACTATTATAATTGTATATCCTTATCAAAAACTATTATTTGTTTTGAATTTTCAAGTATTTGTTCAGTAGATCAATAAGTCTATAATTTATTGCTTTCGTTATAGATAAATTATATGATTTACTTTTTTCATTTATATTCAATATTCATATATTATTTTAGCATTCAATTTATACTACTCAAATACAAAATATCTAATGTTTATTACCACTACATCATACTTGTATATGTACTGTTTACAAAGGTATGGGAGTGAATGAAGCCATAATCAAATTCATTATTTATGGATTCAATGTTTTAAGTTTGCGTTCTTTTGTTTTTCATCTTCAAATATACTCAGATATTTATTTTTCTTGTATCAATCTATTTGAAATTACATAAAATATTATTTTTAAATTATATTACAATTAAAATACATTTAAAAAATATTAACTTAAATGTATTTATTTAAAATTTGTTTATTATTTGTATTAAATTAATTTCCAATCGCGTACAAATATATTATTTCTATTCATACCTATAAAGACTATATTGAGTATTTAATGACTATTAATTTTTACCAACAATAAAAAGTTATATTACATACTACCATGATGTATCTATTACATATACGATCTGTGACAAAGTCCTTGAAATAATAAAGATATTACTGCAATCACTCATAATTGGTTTAATCACTAACAAAATATTAAAAACAGTCCTAAAAAATACACAAACATGACAAATACGTCTTTTTATCCAAAATATTTCACTTTTTTAACGAATAGATGAAAAACTTTATTAATGCACGTGAAAAAAACTCTGTAAGTTCTATTTATTAATTCAAATAAAAAATTACTGTTTTTCTGCCTTGCTAAATTTTTTTTATTTAAATAATTCTCTATAGTATAGACTCTAACCATATTAACATACCATTTTAATACACTTTAAACCTACTGATTTTACAATATCGAATACTGCATAATTTTTAAGAAATCATTCATTATTGAGAAAAGTCATCTTTTAATTAACTATAAATGACGTGAAAAAAACCTTACCACTTTTAAAACTATAATCTAAACCTCTATTATATTTATATAATAATAATATAGTATACTTTAAAGTTGAATATTTTTAAATAAGACACCATTTTTATAGAAAAATATAAATAACGTTGTTATTTAATTCAGTTACATAATATTGCTCGACGTAAAACATATGTATTTACTTTTAAACCTTAAAATCAACATACTTAACATAATTACTGATAGGCAAACATACAATTAAACACAAAACTTACAACAAAATAAATTAATTACCTAAATACAAGTTACCCAAAATAATTTTCAAAATAACAAACATTTAATATTCACAATAAAATTGATTTCGTTATGACCTAATATATCTATTGTAAATATTACCTATGTCTAAATATTAAATTAACAATATTATTCGTAAGCTACGTCACCTAAACTTAAAACATAGAAACCACAAATAAATCGTATTTCGCTTTTTATTGATAACAATTCAGAACCCAGAATTATAAATGTATGGATAAAAATATAGTAAAAACATCAAAATTACAATTAATCAAACGTTATTAAATATCTAGGTACTTATTTTTACTATACCTAGAAAACTCACTTGAGCTAATAAAATCAGACCAAATAATTCCTATCGACCATACGACTTGGTTAGGTAAAAGAGTAGCAACATATTTTATATTAATAAATGAAAATAACCTGATAATAAATATAAATATTATGACAAATAGATATCTTAAATCGTATTATATAAGTTGGTACCTAACCTAACCTAATCGACTCGGTAAAATACTTATCGTGATAAACCGTCGACTAACACTAATCTCAAATAATATGATACATTTCTAAAACAATTAAGAAAACTGAGGAAAAACCCATACTAAAATATTAAATTTACTAAGTACCTACGTTATGGTACAGTCAATATTTTCAATCACCAGCTAGTGTTATACCCTTTTTATATGTTTTTTTGTGGTTAGTGGTACTTGTATGGTTAGTGAAAAATACACTTTGCGCCAATAAATTGTGAAGTACCTACTGAGCCTAAATAGATGATAATTCGTTCTTAACATATACCCAAGCTATTATAATATACTCGAAACTTTGTTTTCATTACCTCGTTGTCAAAAAAGAAAAATATCTGTGGATTGAAAAAAAATTTAATTTCAAAGCTTATTTATAATATAATACTCTGAATTGAATTCACACGCAAAGATAAAATTGATCAACATGCAATCAATGTTGATGTTTCAATTATTAAAATTGTATTTTACTATCAAGATCATTTGACAAATTCGTTATATTAAAATCATCGAAAACCAAAATTAAAAATAATATAATATTCGCCTTACTTGAAATGTACATATTTGATGAGTCACTATATTAATAATTTTTTAATAATGGTTGTACATTTTTCAATTATATTATAAGAAAACTGTCACATGAAGTGATATAACAATACAAAACGGGAAACCTAAGTACAGACAAAGGTTGGTGAAACAAATCGATACGTAAAAAAACATGCGAGAACTTGGATAAGTCTTGACTTATTATCTGGTTTGAATTTTATTCAATTTTAAAGAAATAGATCACTTTATTCGAGTATATTTTATACCACTATACGAAAAACAATAAAAATAATTGTCATTTTTAAATATAGTATATATTTTTCTAATATTTTTTGTAGGTACCTATTAATACATATTAAAATGCCTATGTTTGGTTATAAAGTTGCAAAAATTGGATAATCGACAGTGGAGGCTCCTCACAATGAACTTTCTAATTTTAATCAATTTTAATTTATATCCAGTTAATTTTCAAACAACCAAATAAACTTGAATCAGCAAGTAACTAATGCACAAAATCTAATTTAATTTAATATCATTAAATGTAATAATATATAGATGTTTCTACTCGAAATTATGTTGAGTATTTTATACAATCTAACTTAAATAATAAAGACGAGTATTTTATACCAAGACACTCGTCAAGTACAACATTGGGGAATTTAACGAAAAGAGTCAAATAAATATCTTAAAATACACGAAAAAAAAAATAAAAATTCGATTCAAATATTTGAGCACCTCCGTGCAATACAAATAACAGTCAGGACGTCTATTTCTGTTGTTGATAATACTAGAAGACCTCTGTACAATTTATTAGCAGTAACTAATGCAGTTGATGATGTACAAACTACTTATGTATAGTGTACAATAAATTGCATACTAAACACAAGTATAAGAGAGACACAAATATTTCCATGCCAAGAGAAATTCGTTCCTCTGGAAAACTTTAATGCAACCAAGGATATTACATTAAAGAAGTTAGCAATATGGTAAAATTGCAATACATTAATGTAAAAATATTAAATGTGCATATCTATCAAATAAGAAATTATGCAAATCTAAATTCCCGATTCCGTAGTATATAACCTCGCACAATAAATAATCAACAATAATAAAGGAAAATTAATAATTTTACAAAGAAATGTAGTTTAAAATTCAAGTTACATTGTTAACAATGTAAATAAATAGATCCTATTAGTATCTGTGTGATTGACTGAATAATTATTATATACTTAAAATAATCATAACACCTTTTGTATGGCCACTACTATTCCGACAGGACAATATATATAAAAGCCCGTTAAAGTATCTTACGAAAAAAGGAAATTTACAAATATCTTACTGTGCTTCAGCTATAGTAATATCCTCAGACACATTAAAGACAGATCGACAAATCTTATTTATAATTTGAGGGCTGCTCATAATCTTAGAAACTATTAAAGGTCTATAAATCATACAATTTTTTTTAAGTTTAATAAAAAAATACGAATATTTACTATAAGATAGATTATTTATTACTTATTTATAAACCTAAATTATTTGAAAACTCATATTATTATAAATTATTACCTACCTAACATATGCATAAAAATCAATTTCTAAATCTTGAAATGTTTACATTTTTAATTATACCAATTGGTGATAAATAACAATAAAAAAAAAAGTAATGAATAGTTCGAGTACCTCTACATAAATGTATAATATTATAGAATTATTATTACGTATTGATTATTATAATTAAAATATCTCAAAATAAGATTACCATAAATTATAATAATGGAATAAACTCATAGAGTTCATGAACTTAACTGTAGCTGCAATATATTTGTATTATTAGAACTACCTAATAGAATCTTTAAAATAAATTAAGAACAGATTTATAGTCACATAAATTCGAAATAGAACTTAACATTTTGCTAACAACATTTAAAAAGATAATATATTCCAATAACCTTGGTATTTAATGTTAAACACAATAACTAGTTACCTAAACTTATATCATTAAATTATTTTTTCTTTTTTTATTAAAAATAATAAACTTTAAGCCATATAAAGGTAAATTGAATGTAAAAAATAATGTACCTACAATGTTTAAAGTCTCTATAACAATATAAATAAATAACTACAAAAATACCTAGTGATATTAAACTATAAACTATCAAAAATTAATATAAATCAGAATTTAGAATACTATAGAATGGTTACAATAAAAACATAACTGGGCGACAAACGAAATTGTGACTACTAGTTGAACTCGACCACGAAAACTTGAACTTTCTTGAGTAACTACCTTATTAAGTAAACAACATTACAACTAAATAAAATCCCTATCACCTATGCACCAGCTCTATTTTTGTTTTTTTATTCTACTTTATTTATTCGCACAATGGAAATTGAATCCTTTATCATTATGTAAAAGATGTATTTTATATGTTTAATTTATATTTTACGCCTAATTTATTTGATATTATTCTTAATATTAACTCGATGCCAAAATTGACAAGAGCACTGCTAAAAAACTATTTACTAAGTCAAATACTCTCTACTAGTATTATGTATTTTAAATAGGTACACTTGATATTTTTTTTAAATATAATATATACTTCTATAAATATTAGTTTATTCCTATCGTTTTATACTATAATACAGAGTTTAGATACGTCATCTGGTTTTAAAAAAAGTCGATTAGTTGGTTTATATGCATTCATTGTTTACTGTACAATTTTTATTTCTATAAACACTAATTAAATTATCTTTAAATCACACAACTAATTAACATATTATGTTATAAAAATTATGAATCATAACGAAATTTTGATTATAATAAATATAAAAAAAAAAACCTAACTATAATATATCCTAATAGGCCATTATAAACCTAACAACGCCTAACTAACCAAGCATTTACAGCAAAATTACTCAAAATAATAAATTCGAATATTGATGGACAAAAAATATATCGTGTTTCAGAGGCCTAGAAAAAAAATAGAAAATATAAATCAATAAAATAAATTACGAGTAATTTTTCAAAAAAAAATACTTGAATCGAAGTATGTTGTATTAGCGTCATAAAATTGATATTAAGCTGAAAGACTACAAACATTTTGACCATAACGTCAAAATAAATATAATACTTATACTAATCTGCACTATTTAGAAAAACATTAAGGTTTACAGATGGGAATCCGATTGGTGCAATCTCTTGACACGTAATGCATTACAGTTTTTGGCATAGACCAGATTAATTTATAAATTACTTTGACAAACTTTAATAAATACTATTTCTAAGGTTTGAAAACTCTAAGTTTAACTGAATAGACTGTCAATTGCATGTGCTAAATAAGCGTTTCCCGACATTCTAAGACGACAGTTACTTGAGTAAAGTACATCAAACTAGTACACACGCACGTATTACACAATCAAAACACCACCAGTGGCACCATCTCCCAGACTGGGATTTATGTTTTATAATAATATTATAATATAAAATATAAACGTTAACTCACTGCTATTACGATTAAAAACATATTCGACGAATATTGAATATTTTATCAGTTACATCGTTTTCTTATGTAATCCCGAATGGATCCTATAGATGAATATTTACGTATAACATGTATAGTACATACAATATGACATTTATAAATACAATTTTTATTGCTGTGACTTTTAAAAACTAAGTGTAATACTTATACAATAAAAATAGGATAGACGACTGGGTGCTATCAGTTTGTAAAAAGTTATTAAATAAAAAAAAAGTATAGCTCTACGAAAAAAAGTTAAATTTATATATTCATAACATAAGTTTTAGACAGACCAGAGGTGGAATCATCCCATTTATAAAATTACAATTTTCATTTTTCAAATCATGTCCAAAATAATTTACCAAGATAGGTAGATATTACATATGACGATATACCATAAGACCAAATAATATTACCTATATAGTTTTGTACGTGAGTGCTTATTTTATAATTTGTTCTTCGATATACGAGCTAAAAAAGACGCAATTTTCTAAACTATAGCTACACTACATTATCAATAAAAAAAATGACGAAAAACAACTGTTACAACATAGTAGCACCTACTTATCACCCTAGGACCTATCAATAGAATACCTACTTTCCAAAAATCTATGATTTTTTATATAGATAGGTACCAATATTAATATAACATTTAAAATTATTATTATTCACTTAAATTATAAACTAATAATATAAGCTCAGCTTTCACCACTAAAGCGAACAATAGTTCTAGTTACATATTAATATATTTTACACCAGTGTGAAATCTCAATATAAATTACCTAACCGAACTTCTTTAAGGTGCATATTAAAATTAAAATTAAATTAAATTTATTTTAAGCCTAAAACTACATAACCAATAGCTTAATAAAGATACTATGCACAAGCATAATAAATATACTTCCAGAACAAATTTTTATATCTTGTATACCTAATAAAAATGTTGATTTGATGAGGTAAAAGAAAATAAAATATTTAAATGTTTCAAAAATCTTAAAATTAAGATTTTTAATATCTATAATTGGACGATATAGGCATAATATACATTATATTTATATTAATATTAAATTAATAAATATATTTGAATAATCCAAAATTATATAAGAGATGCATAAGAGTCAATTTATAATACTTTTGTTATAAAAAGATAAAATCGGCGTGAATTTTTAAAGTACCTACACAATTAACAATAAAAAATATTTATACTTGAACCTGTATTCGATTATTTACACATATAAATGTTTTAATTATGGTTCGTCAAGAATAACACAAAAATAAGACAATAATATAAAATATAAAATATTTCATAAATTACTACAGCTATCATATACGTAAACTACATCCATTAACATTTTCATTATTACAGATCAGTTAGGTACCTACAATTAAAAAAGTTTTTTTATTTGTTAAACACTTATTTCTATTTTATTCGACTACAGTGGTGGCGTGATGCCTATTTTTTAGATCAAATGTTCTATCTATAAAGTTATGTAATATATTCTATATATACTTTAAGTCTTAAAGTCTAATTAAAACGTATTATATTAAAATATACTTATTGCTAACCATTTATTATATATTATATAATTTACATATGCACAGTATACCTTATAGTCGTGTAATCATATTTTAAGACTCGCGAAGTTATCGATAGATATTTTCTCGTAATTTGTGGACCCCCCTACTATATAACAGTATATAAACAGTTATAACTTATAAGAATTTTTATTCTTGATATATCACATTCAACAAGTAGAAATTAGCTACATATTACAATATTGGTATTTTGTATTATTTATTAAAACTGAAATAGTATTAATAATATAGTATTATCCATTGGGTAACTTATACATAATCATAATGATTTACAAGTTTATATATTGTTTCTTTAAAATGATGGTTTGGTACTAAAACATAGTAAATAGTATTTTAACCTTAAACTTTGCATAATCAATAACATTAATTGTCTGTAGGGGTCTGTATAATTTTACAAAATGTCCAAAAATAAACCTCTGCGCCACCAAATAGAGTTCTACTTATAAATATTCTTTTAATAATTCTTTTTAATTTCGGAAATATATCTTTTACATTAAATCAAATTTCCGTTTGTTTTGTCATTATAAAATGTATTTCATCTGCATGAGTTTATACACTCTACTACTCCAGCAATATTATGTCTATATTATGTTTATTAACATTTATATTTTAAAGCATTTTATATATTATACTAGTAGGTACATGTATTTTATTTGCATAGGTAATAATAAATGATTGATTTTTTTTTTAATTTACAGTGCAAAACTGAATTAATTAAGGAACAAACTCCTAACACACTTGACATAGATAAATTAGTGTTAAGTTACTATTTTTTTTAAGTATGAATATTTATGTGTATAACTATATTTGTATACATAAAACTATCGAAATAAACAATGCTCCTCGTTAATAATGTCTTCCATTTCCCCTTTTTAACGTTCAACGTTACAAGTTAACTGTTTTTTAAACTATTTATACATTATATTCATCATTAACAATCAACAATGATTATAATATAATTATAATTAATAATATAATTTGATTATATAGATATAAACTTATATCCTAATGATCCAGAAGTTATTATAAATATAATGCTCACACATTTAATGTGGTATGAACCATATCAGCCTCCTTCCTTTGAAACTTTCTACTATATGTTTTCCAACCTTAAAAGATTGTCACGGTGTATTTAGAAAGTTCCATAAGTCAAATTATTATAACATATTACTAAATGGGTCCTTATAACGTACTTAGTTGTCTTACTCAATATCAATGAATAAAGTATACTGTACTTTTTCTTTATTGTTTGGGCTTCTCAATGAAAAAAGGTACTATTGGCTTAAAAAAAAAATAAATGACTAAAAACGTTTAAAAAGAAATCTAAACAACCGTGCTCGCACCACCAAACATCTTCAAGCAGCTGAGATAAACCGTGAGTTATTTTCCAAAAATATTAGAGTTGATTTAAAACTGCATCGATCTAAACAACAATAAATATCAGAAAACTAAAAAGTTCTTCGCGCTATTATTAAAGTTTTATATTTTCAGCTAAACAAAATATTTCATTAAGAGATTATGGACGAGGCATTTATGTCCTAAAATTATGGTAATATTATGGTCAAAAACTTAAATTTTAATTCTTAAATAACATAATGTGTCAATTGTTGAATTTTGATCTGGTAAAAATAATATTTTCAGGTAATTTTATAAAGACTTTAAACCTTATTGAAGAATATTATAAGAAAATTATGGGAAATCAAGTTCGAATATCAATAATTAAAGAATTGAAATAAAATAGATTGTTTACTGTTATAATTGATACCACTACTGATAATGCTAATACATAGAGTAATTTACTTTTGTAGTGAGTTCAAAAAGTACCCGGAATTTTTTATTTTAATGGGTCTGGAAAGTCCGATTGTCAACATTTTTTTTTTTATTGTGTTGGTATACATGCCCCTAAAGTATGATAACATTTTCAGCTATATTCACTGTTTACTTTGTCTATGGTAGTTGCTAAGGTTCGAAGTGTTTTTATAAGCTCGGCGATTTTTGCTTGTTTAAACAATGGAAGAATTGAAGAGTCAAAGAATTTGTATTAAATTTTGCGTAAAAAATGAAATGAAGTGTAACAAAGTGTGTGAACTGTTACAAAAAGCCTATGGTGAGTCTGTTCCTGTTCTCAAAGTCGAAGAAACCCATGAAAAGACGGCATTTTTCCTCGATTGAAGAAATAAAAGCCGAATCGCTGAGAGTGCTCAAGGACATGCCAAAAAGTGAATATCAAGAGGCTTCGAAAATTGGAAAAAACGCTGGCATAAGTGTATTATATCTGGGGGGGACTACTTTGAAAGGGGACCACATTGATGTAGACGAATAAATAAATATTTTTTTTGAAAAAACGAAAATTCCGGTTACTTTTTGAACACCGAATGATTCCTTAAATTTTCACAGGAATAAACATACGCATGTTATTTTTAAAGTAAACCATATGAATGTTTATTGTGCTTAGAAACAACTACTGATGAATCTGAAAAAAGAATGTTTAATACTTTTTGTCGTGTTACGGAGAACTACCAAATTAATGGGGAATAAGATCTTTGTGCACAGTCATATGATAGGGCTGCTTCAAATCAGGGGGTGTTTTGTCTTGAATAATGTATTTAAATATTAAAATCCAAGATTCTGGATATCTGGTGCTTCGCACAAATAACAAATTTGGTAATAGTTGACACTTTAGATTATACTATTGAAACTATAAACAAGATAAGTAAATAAACATTGAAAATGCAATTAATACTTTTGGAAATTCATCAAGTCTTCTTGAAAAATTTCAAATATATTCTTAAATATTTTTTTTGATAGATTTTAATTATAATATGTTACTTCTACCATTTTATGAGCATTTAGCACATTTTCTTTGAATATTTATGTAATACTAATTTTATAATACGTCCATCCCGATTTTTCTTATAAATAAAAATCCAACTTCTTCCAAATTATAACTGTACCTAGACCTAGAGATGTCTTTGGGTGAACCTTCAAATGTGTTATTTTAATAAAACTTGGTGGGTGGGTATAGGTCACACGAACATGTTGCTGTCCTAATAAAAATATTTTGCTTCGCTACTGTTCGGTTACAAAAGAAAATTTAAATTTTTAAACCTTTAAAATTAAAATTATTTAATTAAACATTAAAATATCAAAATAATTAAAAACGAATTTTGGTTTTGTGATTTTAATGTTAATTTAATTTAAGAATATAAATAAATCATTATAATTTTAAGTTTATGAAACAAAAGGTTAACAATAAAACTTTAGTCAAGAAAAAAAATAACTTCTATCGTACTTATATTATATACTACAAAAATAATTATAAACAAGGATATATTGCCATATTGTATTATATTTATATGATATTATTTATCTCAGATAACTTAAAACTATAATATATTTTAAGCACCTACATAAAAATATTCAAAATAAGCAAATTAATTATTTACATTTTTCACAGATTTCAATGCAAATGCATATTTTTGTATACTCAACCTAGACTAATTCTGATTTAAAACTTCGTCAATTCATAACGCGTAAATTCTTGTATTGCAAATGTATTTTGCATATTTTTACATATATTTGAGTGAAAAGGCATACTAATTACAAAAAAGTTGCATATTTTTTAAATATTGAATGAAATAGTTGAAATGTAATTAAAAGTTATTGCATGATAGTGTATAACAACAGTCACTTGATCCTAAATGCGACTACCTATTTAATACCATATGATGTTGATTATCTAAATAATAAAATTATAATAAAAACGTAGGTATACCTATACCTAGGCATTTATAAAATATAAGGCATCATTTTTAACTAGTCATAAATTTCGATTTGATAACACACAAACAAGTAAGTACTCTGTTCTAGTTATAAATTGTTGTTTTATGTTTTTTTTAATATCTAATTATACTTGAACTCGTCACATAATTTTATATACCACACATTTTTTTTTTTTTTGAACGAAATTGTATTATTACCGTTACATGTTAGATGATGATTAATAAACAAATAAAACTACATTATATAATGATACCTTATTAAAACATATTATTATAAAGTTTATTTTCCAAAAATAGATGTCAGTACAATAAGAATAATAATAAATCAATTTCATTGCCAACATTCTCATAATCCCATCCCGTCAAAATATTATATACAAATAATATAGATATATTAGTTTACGTTTAAGCTCTACCACCAACCACTCGTCTCCAGTTTATCAAACATCATTGATATTCAACATCCTATACATACACTTTTGCAGTGAGCAACGTGTAAATATTCTTTAAATATACAGCCTGAGATAAGATATTATGTATAAAAATACATAGATACAAGTACAAAAAATACATAGGTACCCACGAACGTATACAGAACCCGCGTATTAATGAATCGATTACGAACGCACACATACAAATTACTATCAAAAAACAGTAATTGTTTAATATTATTATATCGTACTCGCACTACGCTACGGTGAATTGAATGCACGCTCGTACGAGACATCATGGGCTATAAAACGTACCTAAGCCCGATGCAAACCTGGCTCGAGCCGCTAACCCATTATACACGCAGCTGTATACCTATTATACCATCAAAGGATAGAAGTTGGCGGCAGGCCACCCCACGGCCTTTTGTCCCTTTTAATTAATCGATGGCGATAGATTGATGGATCGATCGATTAAACAGCATTATTATATTACATCAAAGAAAAAATATAATACACACCGTCGCCGTTTGTACAAACATAATTAATTACGCATCGCGCTCGTTGGCTGACATGAAATCAAGAAACTTATATAAAAAGACTATAACACCTATACCAAACCTTTAGATGATGAATTCCTATTCACCTGCTGCTTATTCATTTAACACGCTATGTCGCTATGTTATAGACTCTTATAGTGTTGTATTACGGTGAGTTAATATGCTAATTTTATCTGCGTTACCCCCTACACTCGTATAGCTATTTGGCAACTATAAATTATAAATCAAAGTCAACAGATAGGTATGCATCCTAAGAAACAGGGATGATGAAAATAATCATTGTTTTTACAAGTCATCGCCATTAATTGTTATACATATTTAAATACCATTATGTGTATATTATATATTAATTGATCCTACCAGCTCTGCTAGCGAACTTTCGACATCGCATAACTATCATTTTTATAAATAGTAATTATATTTTTTTCGGTTGTTATAATATTTGTCTTTACCTAAAAATGGCAATGTTACAATACGTGCTTTTTAATATAATAATATAAATATGATGTACTTATTATTAAAACTATTACTTTTAAATACCACATATTATTTTTTAAGCAGAACTTATTATTATTTTCATACTAAATCAATTGTTTTATGATCATGATGATATAACTTATACTATAACGTTCATCATGTTAAGCCCGTTTAAAGTAATATAATATATAAATATATCATTTTTATATATTACATTATACCTATAGCTATTATCCATTTTATATAACTACTATTATGTGTCTCGTGTAATCATATATTAAAACTTAAATTAACCTATCAATATAGTGATTACCAAATATGTTTATTTATTATTTTATATACTAAGTACAGTAAATAGCATATTTATTATTTAACAATGAATTGATCCATATTCACAGTCCAAACCTATTTTTTTCTAATTATTATAAACCAACCCAAAAATCTGTTTCAAGCTTACAAGTTTGTTTTAATATACATTCAATATAAAAATAATCAATAAAATACACAATTCGAAAATATGTTTTTATGGATTACCGGTCTATCCATTGATAAAAATAAGGTAGATAATAAAAAATCAGATAAGTTTCAAAAGAGATACCAAAAACAAATATAGAAAAATGATTATACAAACATACGCTGATATAATATAATTACAATTAAATATTATGCCTGCCTACAGAACAAGACAAATTATAACAAAAATCTTGAAAAAAACTATTTGAAATTAAAATAACTACTTACAATTGCATTATAAATGTTAATAGAAAATGTGAATTTTCAACTAAAATATTTGAAAATTAGCCACAGAAAGCTAGCACTTGACAAAGTACTAAGAAAACAATCTACGCAATATAACCTACTAACTAATCCTAGGACCACAAATCGAAACAAAATCAAAACTTTAAAAAACTGGTTTTTATAAATTAATCTATACAATAAGAAATAACTATTGACAAGAAATATAAATTAATATATGAATTATAACTAGTGTCATAACCACTGAAATTGTGTATGGAAGTTCAAATATAATGAATAAGTATATCGTTAATAAATTAAACACATAAAACTAATAATGGTTCTGGTGATTAAAACAAATAATTGTTATGATCAAACACAGAAAAAATTCGGTTGTAGTGTAAGAACAGGATCGGTGTACACGCCTATGTTGTATAATATAGTATAAATTGTGAATTACAATAAATTATTACTAATAATAATATGATATATATATATTTAAATGTTTAATCATATACCTATCATTGAATCGTTTTGATTGGGAAATAAACAACCCTTAACACTTTCAAAAAGTATCACAAATCACAGAATTATATATTTAACGATAAATTGTATTTGTTTAGTAAACATAAAATATGATTTAACTTTAAATTGTTGTATTAACTTATGTATATAATATAATGTTACGCTGGCGAGTTGAACGGAAATCAAAATGTATCGATTACCAGAAGTTTTTATATCAAACGAATTTATATCAATAACCTTTAGAATCTTAAATTTGAATGCCTTTATATTTTGGAATTTTAAAATAAAGAAAACATGATCTCAAGGGTCATGAAAATTCTACGCTTCTTACGCAAAAATGTAATGAATCAAATTATACAAAGAGATAAATATATAGGTACTATACGATACCTTTCAAAAACCGTGATTTTATTTTCCATTATGAAAAATAAACACTAATATTTGCCCACTTATTTTGGGATAAATGCATAAAAATCATAATAAAGTATCTTTGTTGACTCTTCGATATTAGCAAGAAGGGAAATATTTTTAAGGCAAGTATTTTTCGTTTCTTTTTAGAAAAGCGTACGTACTTCAAGTCAAATTCTATTTGTTACATATACACACACTATTTATATGTTAAAAACGAACCTCGGGCTTTTCCAACCACTTGAACAGACACAACACTATTTAGTATTTACATTACCACTTCGTTATACACGACCCATCAATTCAATTTGGTGTTTTCTTAATAAAAAGCTATAAATGAAATATCTCTATACTTCTTTATAAAAGTGGATGGAATTTTCGGTCCCTGAAATAACAATTTTATCGGTCGTTCTAGTTCACATATAAATTGAATTGTAGACGGAACTCGAAAAATAACTTTTTGTGTACAGTGGTTCAGTGTATTTTACGCAAACTAAATGCTTACAAAATAATATATCGATTCTGAACGAAATTTAGATTGTCACGAAAATGTATGAAAACTATATATACAACGTCATGTCGAACCTTGTTCCAAATATTGCAGCCACAACACATGTTTCGAATAAGTGGTGATGATATCCACGGTAAGCATGCAAAATAATAGTTAATTCTTTTTTTCCAATTTGATACTTAGTATGATTTTGTATAGAGTAATTTATATAACAATTAATAGGAAACGTAAGAGTACCTAAACAGAATACATCTATAATTACTTATTATTTGGACCGGGATTTCAGTGTGCTTTGTATTATTTTCTTAAACTAGTTAGGTATGCTATTCTCGTTTTATAGTATATATTATGTTTCATTTATTTTTGTATCAAAATGTTAAGTTTTTCATTTTTGCACTTTTGCATTTTTTGTAAATTTTCATTTTTAAGGTCATTTTTTCATTTTTTTTAGAGAAAATTTTAATTTTAAAGCAACTGACACAAAAATCAGGATTTTTTTATACTTTTTCTAAAATTTTAACATAAATTCGAAAAATTGTTTACGATATAAAATATCGAGATCATAAGTGACGATAGCGATAGAAAATTAAATAAGAATAATTATTTCTTTATATTAAAAATCTACGTATAAGACTTGAAATTGTACAGTTTTACAAAACTTTTTTCAAATTTAATGCTCATAAAAATATTTTTTAGTTTAATGATAAGTTTTTAAAATAAAAAAAAATGTAAGAGCATTTTATAGATGAATAATTTTAAATTTTTAAGGCATTTCATATTCATTCCTTAACCCTACCTATTCTCTAAATACACAAATCCACCAATACTATAAGTTAGTCCAAGCGTTTAGTACTTGCCACTATATCTACTTAATACTCAATATAATATGGAATCATAATGCGAAATCGCCAATAGTTAACGATAATTTTCAATTAAATTTATTAAGCTAATTTTTATTTATTTGGTTTTTTTTTTATTTATTCTTTTTTTCTACTTAATAGACTAAACATACCAAAACCATCTAATCTAAGGTCTACATTTTAAGATTTACCATACATATTAAATACTATATCTACCCAATCTGACTTTCCTAACTAATTAATAAATATATAAATAGATATTAATTGAAGAACTGTTCACTGATGTTGGAAAAAAATAAAAACTGTTGGTGTCGTGCACCGTCCTTAAAAATGTTATCATTTCATAAAATAACTTGAGATGAACTTCAACGCTTCGTACATGGAACAAGTACATAGGCAAAACGGATTCAACTAATGTACAACTTAATCAAAACAAGTTAGTATTATAAGTTTTTAGTTCTATAAATTCTCCATATACCTATAAGCAAGCTTTGTCTTAAACTGTTGTTGACCGATCCGAACTAAAACTCAATTAAAACCGCAACACAACCAATAGCTTCTGAAAACTAGCCAAACCAAAATGTCTGTATAATAGTACTAAAAAGTTCAAATTAAGACCGAATCATCGAGTAGGATCCAGAATATTCGTTTTATAAAGACTAAAGGACCAACCCCAAATAGACAAAACCAAACCGAACTATTATTAAGTAAATTTAACAAAGATCAATTAAAACTGAAGGAAAAGACAGAATGAAAAGTTGGTTATGTGTATTAAACATGTATTTATTATTTCTAACAATAAAATATTTCTAGATATTCCTCTCGGTAATTACTAACTTATAATATTATAATAGGTAATTTTAAAATACGAATCCGAGAGCTATAGAAATAATCGATAAAGGTTTAATTAAAATCTACATCGTATGGCAATTAAAATACTATGTGATAAAAATCAACACTTTAATAACTACATATGCTACAAATATGAAATAAGTAGGAGACATACAATCGTTACCTACCCAATTTTATTCAAAAAAACTGAGTCTAGCTAGTTTTTTTTACATTTGAATTCAACACAAGCTTTACTTTGAAAATTACTAATCATATCATAAAACAGCCAACCAATAATTATTCAAGAAGATAAAAGGAAAAACATTTGTTGACTAATCTTCCCGTAGATAATTCACTTTTTATATAAAATGTAAAAATATTTATTTTTAAAATAACTGTCACATACAATTTAATCGTTTTTGCCTTTATATAAATTGGCGTGATCAACAAGAGTGTGAATAGTTTTTGAAAAATTAAATAATAAGCACAGATATGTAAAACAATATATTATCTT
Source organism: Rhopalosiphum maidis (assembly GCF_003676215.2). Classification (NCBI taxonomy): domain Eukaryota; kingdom Metazoa; phylum Arthropoda; class Insecta; order Hemiptera; family Aphididae; genus Rhopalosiphum; species Rhopalosiphum maidis. The sequence continues at coordinate 33,078,834 of NC_040879.1, forward strand.
ATTTATTATTATATATGCATAATTGCATAATGTATTTATGTGTAATTAGTCACTTTAAACATTATTAAAAAATATGGCAACTATTCGATAAAACTAATATGATTAACTATTAAAATAATTAATTTTAAGAAGAAATATAAAATCAAACCCTTACGGTGCTATCAATAAACTTATTTTAGCCGTAGTTTCAATACTACACCAATACGACAGAACGAGGAAAAAAATAATAAAATGATTGTTTCATTGTGATACCATTATGGCCGAAAGTGTAAAAGTTAACCCTTTTTCGAATCCTATTTAAAATGTGCACATTCTCATGACTGAATGACGAATGTCAAAGTGGATCATGAATCATAATACAATACATAAACATTAAATTAAATTTTTTGGAAATTATATCAATTATACAATCATATCCTGAGGAATTTCTACTTAATACCTACTAAGTTAACAACATATACCAAAAAACTTAAATAATTTTAACCGATAAATTCAATTACCTATGGCTAATTCATACATGGGTATTACGTTTTGTTATTTGCATTTTATAATAACTGTTAAATAGGTGTCAAATAAGTGTTAGTAATCGCTGGACAGTTTTTTTCAACAATAATTATATAACCGAGTATTATAATAATCAAAGATTCAAAGCCCAGAAAGCCCAAAAAGTATACAAATAAATACTGACTAATTCACTTACGCAAAGCTTTCTGCTTGTTAGTAGATCACCAACCTAATAAACGAGTTAGGGCTTTAACAAATACAATATTATAATATTTCATGAATATAATAACATAATACTATTTTGATTAACTTTATATAAATACCTATACCTACTCATCATCATTACAAATAACATAATATTGTAGTTGTTTGCATACATATAAGCAAGTAGATAATTCAAATAACGGAATAATACATTGTCCTATGTAGTGACATTACAAAACAGAAGATGTACTAGCAAGGTTTGAAGTTTTTCATGCCATGGAATATTAAGATTGTACTACACCTTTGCACCATATTTGATACCTTTAAATTATTTTAATATTTTCTACACAAAACGATACGCACAACATAACAGTTCATCAGTCAACTAGTCATTCAGTGTCAAGATTTAAATAATTCTTAATTTTTTATTAATTTACATAAATTACCTACCTACTTCTGTTAGTATTTCAAACAAAATAATATATCGATACTTATTGAAGTATCGAATATTGATCGTCCCACTAGAGTAAAATGTCAAAAAATCTCTTTGTAAATAAATTATAATTGCGTATGATTTCGAACGTAGTGAACTAGCTAGTCGTTTTTTATAGAGATACTTTTTAAAATCTTGCAGCCAACGATGTTTTAGTTATGCTGTAGCTTAACTTTAACGAAATAAACACATCAACACTTGGTTATGTTACTCAACACTTTTTTTATAATCTTAAACTACAATTAAGCCAAAAAAATACTTAAATAAAAATCTATTGTTTAGATTTTAAATACCTAATTAAAATAAACTGAACTTATAATAATTATTGTGATTTCAAATTCACAAATCTGAAACTCAATGTTAATAAACACTTATTGACTCAATATTTAAATAAGCCATACCTACCTATTATACAATAACTTGTAATTAATTTCGTTAAGTACCTACATATTATATAATATAAAATATACATATACATTTATCTATAAACATCGTAATATTTCAACCTAACTTTACGATGTTTATTTTATTTAAAACGATTACTACACTGTGGAGGAAGTTAATAAACGAACTGCGAAAAGTATTTACATATTCATGAATTATATAGTCAAGCAAATACAAGAAACTCACTAAAGCACAGCATTTTTTACAAAATGTAATTAATATTTTTATTCTTTTAACAATTTATAATAGGTATAGTACTAAATTCACCATGATAATTACCTATTCCACTGTGGCATTATGTTGCAACAAATTTATAAAATACTAGTTAGGTACCGTCTTAATGTTTTTATTGATATACATTTTATCAAGTATTGGAAATATGTAATATTACTTTAAACTAGATATTTTCTATTGATGAACAACTGATTGGGATAACTAGTAAATACCTACCTAATTGAAACAAGACGTTTTTCAATAAGAAAAAAATTATCAGAACCTGGTTAGGTACATATTCTGTTTAGAAATGAAACCATTTTATTTAATATACATTATCCAATAAAGAAAGATACAGTATCTTATTATACTAATGTATTCGTATTATCATTAATTTTTAAAAATTGAGTATTGATTGTGTTTGGCTCATAAAACTACTAAACAAACACATATATATATAATCTTAATTCAGATTTCAGACTGACCTTTCACGCATTTTCATGTTTCCAAGTTAGTTACAGCAAGCATAGTGTAATTTATACAGTCTAGATGTACAGTCCATTTTAAAGCATTAAGTAAAAACATTGAAAATAATTTATTTATACTTGCTAACGCTTATAATAAGTGCATACGTATTACGTGTATAAAAACAACAATATTCTTAATGTTATCGAAAAACACAAGCACATGATTCTCCAAACTCCAAAATACCAAGTTGATTACAAATGTGAATATATTATTGTGATTTAATTAAATTGAAACCATGCAATATATTGTTATTTATCGGGAATAATATTAAATATTTCGTGTTGTTTACACATGATTCAAAATTTCAAAATAATTAATTCGATTTAAGTGCATTAACTATATAATAAAATATACCTACTTACTTAATATATAAGATCTAATATAAAGTAATTTTAAACTTATTGCTGTACCATATTTTAATGTTTACATACCTAATATAATATGCAAATATCTAATGCCTAGTATTATGAGAAAACAAAAAGAATACAAACATGTAATATGCCAGCATAATCTATATTTTAATAATATGTATTAGGTACCACATAGGTACTTTATAAGGTTGGTTAAATGTATATTATTTTTAATAATAATGTAATAAATGTAATATTCCATGTTAACCTTAACCTTAACTAAGTTTAAATAGCCTTAACACATGAAGAAATACATTTGATTTACAATTCTTGTAAAGATTAGTCAACACTCAATGGTTACATAGACTGCTCAGAATTACTTAATTTTATAAATTTTTATACCCCTCAACGCCAAATTAGGTCTACTTATACTTTTTAATATTCAATTGCACAAAACCAATTATACCTTAAATGTAGATACCTTTAATTAGAAGTATGTTTTATATTACTCAACAGTTTACTGTATTTTAAATTTGCCTTATTATTACTAAATGTATGTTTTTTAATTTTACTGGGTATTAGCTCGTTTGAATTAACAAATAATATATTTAAGCTAAGTTAACAACAAAGAACAGAATTAATATTGTATCTCAAAAATTAAAATCATACATAGTATATCATGAACTAACATAAATATACCTAACCAAATAATGTTGTTTTTATATTATTATTAGGTATTATTATTATTAAAAATAAATTACAATCAATATGGGTTTATGTACATTAAATAATTTTTGTAATAAAATTACAATTTACCACATAGAGCCACCTGACAACTAAACGTTTAAATTGGAAATTCACAGAAACAAATAATTAATGTTTCTAACTTCAGATACCTACTTAACTTTTAAAAACTGTTTAACATTTCAAAATGTTTTATATACTAAATACTCAAAAGTACTTGTGATGTACAATAAATCAATAAATTGCTCAGATAAATTATAATATTGAAATATGCTTATAGAACATAATATGGAATATAAATAATAGATAAACCAAAATATAACTGAGTATTAATATACTTAAATTTCATTGTTGTTTGATAGAAATACATATAACTACTTTTATAAACCATGTTATTTTAATGAAGAGTTGATATTTACTTAACTTTAAACTAACTAATTTATTTTAAGTTTTCAGATCCTTTCTATCGACTATCATTATAAACAGTTTAAAAACTAATAATTGTATTACTTAATATATTAAACAGAAACAACTAATCCCTTTTTTGTTAAAGAAATATAAAGTAAATACAAGACAACTCTAGGCTTCAGTTAAAATATTATGTTATTTTAGTGAGTATATTAAATTTAAATGCATCTCCTTAAACAAATATCTTTGTAAGCATTTTATCTTTATGAGCATATTTCTTTGCCATTAAGTGCTAATCAATAAACGTCAAAGACATGTGAAAAGTTGAATAGTTATTAAAATATAATATTTAATATTATGAATGTATAAGCTATTACAAGTGTATTAGGGACTCATAAAGTTTTGTAGATATACTAGGTTGGCTAATTCAAAACAAAATTGTGCAATTAAATGATTATATTTTAAAATGTGTAACACCAGTTTATATTAAATTACATTTTATTCAACAAACTAGGTATATTTCTAACACAGCAAACCACATCAGATGTGAAAATTAAAATAAGAATTAATAAAGAAAGTAGAAGCATTCCCATCTATATATAATACAAATACTCATTAAAGTCAGTAAATTCAAAACAAACATTATGAGTTATGACGAAGATGATATTTTAGAGTAAATCACATACATGGAATATAATTACTAAGAATATTATTCAAATTGCATTATTATTTTAATATGTTTATAATCAATATGAATTTCAAACTTGAATTTAATGCCTATTGTACCTATATAATTTTAATGATATCTTATATTATTAAAATAAAAGTTATATTTATAAAAAAAGAGTACCAGCAATTTTAGTCACTAAGTATATGTTTTTAATTTTAATAAATTGTCTATGTTTTAATTTTTCTGGAATGAAAATTAAAATAAAATAATTTAATATTTTACAATAGCATGAAAAATAAATAAAATTGTCTTTTAATCTAATTGCCAATTTAAACTTGGAGTCATATATATTGCTTAGCACAACAGGACAATTTAGTATTATATACTATGCCTAACTTATCTTTTAAACAACCATTCAACATATAAATATGTACAATAGGTATCAAATAAAATCAGAAAAGTTAAAATATTTCGATTAAATCATTTATAATACTAAAATTAATAAATTACATAAGTCTCTGATAACTTTATAAAATTTTTCAAATTAATTTTATTTAATAACCACATACATAGCTATGAAAATGTTTATCAGATCTTTAATACCTATATCAAATTTCAGGAATATTACCAATTTGTTGTCAATAAATTAATATTAATTAATCAAATTTTATAAATTTACATTTTTCATAATAATCCATAAAAATACTAAAATAACATTGATACAAACTTTGTAATCAATAAGGTCAACTCAGGGAGAAAAATACATTTTTATACATATATAGTCCTAATACAAGTTTTTAAATTGTATGTTGGGGTGGGCCTTAAAATCTTATAACAACACAAAAGTATTTTTCACCTATTGAACAGAATACATACAAGCAATTGGTATTTTTAAACAAAATTGGCATATTGTGGAGCATAATATGTGTATTAGTTTGATTATTAGTATTATGTTAAATAAAGTAATGTGGTATAATATGAACTTAAGTATGCTATGTTTAAAAACTGATATTTAACTTATAAACTAGCTTTATTTTTTATTCACGTGATAAAATAAATTATAAATGTACCTAAATATCATTTAAATATTTTACTAAACCTGATTAAGACTTAACCAAACGATAAAACAAAAATTGTATAAAATAAAATAATTATTTAATCTATTAACTGTACCAAATTACAATAGTAATATAGTATACCTAGCATCCTAGCAAAGAAATTATTTTATTTCTAATCATTATTAACTGTAATCCTGTATGTATAGAACTATTTATTTTAAAATAATAATTAATAATTAATTTTATGATGCAAGTACTAGTTACTATAACAATATATATTTTACGTTTTAAATATGTATTAAAAATAATACACCTAATCCTAATTTTCACTTATATTTATTTATTATGATTTGTGAGTGTTTGTTTCTAAGAAACCAAAAAATAATGAGTTAATTATGTAAAAATAAAGCTCCTTAAGTTAACAACTTAACACTAAAAATTTTGTGTTTACTAAATATAATTTATATTAATAATTATTAATAAGTAACATTTATTAGCAACTAACAACTAACTGCCCTTCTTAATTATACAAAAATACTTCATACGAGCATAATATATAATAGATACTTTATAAATTATAATATTCAGTAAATTAATCATTCATTCAAGCAAAATTAGCACAGAAAATCAATGTAAAAATATTTTTAACCGTCTAACATTTTTAAACAAACTGTTTTATGCAAACTAAAATTTGTATCATGCCGACTACCTACTTACAAGAATGGGGAATGACTAGATTATTATGCGAGTACAAGGTATATAATATTATATGAGATGTATTATATAGCTATTATGCATACTATATTATATAAATAAATAATTGTATCTTAAGAACTCAAAATAACCAAAGACTGGGTGATAAAACACTTCATTGTAAGAGAAAACAAATAGCTTATTCAATACAACATTTAATGTTACTATAACATTATTATAGGTAACCATGGTCAATTTTATATTTGTTTATTTTCTGTATAGCTTTTGGTGAGTAAAAGTAGAAATTTTTTGATTTAAGTTAACAATGATATTCCACATAGCAAATAATTTCAAATTATTCAAACACTTCAAATTAAAAGATTATGAGAATTGAAGAATATTACACTCAGCTTCTATGCAAATGTTGTATACAAATTACATTATACTAATTACATACTCCTTCCTACATCAATTTTTTTCAATTTCTGTTGAAACTGTTTAAATCAAACATGAATTAGTACTATCTGATTCAAGGAAATAACTTTAATCCTTTAATTTTGCCTTAGATGATTTTACTGTACAAAGAAACTATTTAAATTATAAAAAAAAAAATATTTTTTTTATTACTTTAATATAGCTATGGTTTATGAATTTATCCTTTTTATAAAATAACCTTTAATAATAAATGATTCACCATTAAAAAGTTAATTACCTTTCTACAACAGACAAGACTATACAAGTAGATAACTAAATAAGAATATATTATAATAACTTGTGATGTTTTATTTTTTTTTTACAAAATATTTTACTAACATCACAAGAGAAGATAACAAAAATGTTAATACCATAAAACAAATTCTCTCCCTAAAAATATGCATTTAGAATTGAAATTGAAATAATAATTTACTTAAACACTAAATACCATTCCCTAGCATAATTCAAAATTCAAACAGATAAGGAAATAAAGTAGACTGCATAATATTTATACATTTTTAATTTTTATTTTGTGAAATATGTTGATGCCAGACAGTAGCGACTTTTGCGGTAAAGTTACTAAACAAACATAATAATATACAAAACCAAATAAAGAATATATATTGCTATACAATTATACCTATAAATTTAATTTTTAACTTATAAATAACCAATAAGTACTAAATAGTTGGAAGTAACAAAATGATGGTTCAGGGAAATTATTCAACTATTCAATTAATTAAATCACTTCACCAAAGGTTCTCATGCTATTTATCATATCAAATGATGCCAATTATCATAAAATACTACTATACTAAATACTAACAAACATTTCTTCTTTTTATGTTTTCTTTATATTCAAACAGTTTAAATTTCATATATATTGTCCATAACTTTTATACATTTTTTCAATCCATGTCCCTCAATATTTTTCAAATTGGTGTCCTACATTTTTCTTTTATGTAACTTCTTTCTTATGGGATTATAGCATCCTCAATAAATAGAATATTTTTTAAATGTAATAAACTAACTTCATTTGTTTTTGTCAAACCAAATAAACCATCAATCTTAAAAAATAATATACTATGATATTTACTTAAATTATTTATTATTACTTTTATCTTAAGTCTATATTTATTCTATATTGTATGTTATTTCTGTTAATTAGTTAATAAATAGATATTTTATATTTTACTATAAACTACAAAGTTTACTTTTATTCAAAAATAATGTATTAATTCGCTATTCTCTTCGACAATAAAAAAAATTCTACAATTTCATTAAGAAGATTGTATAAAAAAAAGCAAAAACCAATCAATGGGTCTCATAAGATTATATCGGCCCCCATTGCTTACCAGAAAACATTTAATTTCTTATAAGAAAAAAAACTAGATACATACATTTAATACAAATAGTTATATTAGTTAATAGTTATTAAAATTTTTATTTTTTTTAAAGTACTGTTTATTTAAAACCTTTTTATTGTCTAATTTTCTTTGTATAACCAAGTAAAATAGCATAAGAAAACCTAACTACTCATATATTCAAAACTTAAGATAGAAAAAAGTTTTGTAATGAACTTTAATTATTTATTTGAAGGCAAAAATTTACATACATAACAATATGATTTCTATAAAAAAACATAATTAGTTTATAGTAATTCATCCAAAAATTGTCTTTATTATAAATTATAATATACATATGTGCTTAACTTAGTTAAGTCGTCACGCAGAATTTGCCTAACTCTAGGCCACTCGAGGTTATAATGCCAGGTACCTAGTCTAGTAGTCTACCTACATAACATTTAATGCATGTGAGAAAATATAGTTTTATTACCTAATTAATAAGCTTAAAGTATAATAAACTAAATGTAGGTATTTTAGAATTTAAAAATAGAATTTTATTGGAGTAAGTATACTAGCATGACAAAAATAATTTAGTAATCAAAACAAAATAAAAAATGTAGTCTAAACATGAAGATTGTATTTGATCTGTTATAAAACAATTAATACTTCTGAATTTTAATTAAGTTAAATAATGAAATTAAATAAGTATAGAAAACATTTAGGAAATTTTTTTATTAGATAATCTATTATAGTTTACTTTAATTCTACAACAACAAAACCACTTTTAGTATTATTTACTTATAATACCTATAAAATAATTATATTAATTTATTAATTAATATTTAATCAAATCAATTTTAATTAAATGAAAACCTACCATATTTTTAAGGTAATTCTAGTACAATTTAGAAAATTATATGTTAATTATAAAAATAATTGAACATTTAATTGTCGGTAGTATCTTTTCTTTTATGAAATTCATACTATATAAACCATTTAAATTTATTTGAATACATAAATGTATTGATTTATATTTTTTAATTATATAACACCATTAAGGAAAATGTGTAGAACAAAAATCTATACTTAACGACAATTTACAATAATGGCTGATTAAAGGAGGTTAGTTGTCTACACCGACAAGATGGGTAGAAGCAATGAAGCAATTATTTTAATCGTCTGATATTCTTATGTTTATTGTGAATTATAATATTTTTAGAATGTAGTACGATTTACTTTCAAAACGCAATAGATATGTGATGGTCTTATCAATCATATTATATTTTGAATTTATTTTGTCATTAGAAATAGCAATTGAAATACTGATTATAACTTTACCTATAATCGATATCATATCATTTAAATGATCCTAGTTTTATAAAATTAACTAAATGTATTGATATGTTAAAATTATAAAAATTGTATTTTAGTTTGATTTTAAAAATAAACAAAGGAAATTCTAATTTACTGAAAATATGTAAATGACAAGCCTACCTATTAGATATTTTAACACCAAGCACAAAAGAATACTTAATACAATAACTAACACTGATCTATTTAAAAGCTCAATCTGAGGAGAATATTCCGGGAGACGTATCTTTATAAACATCAAATTTTACAGAAACAAAATAAATTGAGAAGTAAGATAATTTATAATTATATATTATGTATTTATACAAATAAAATAATTTGAGACTCAATAGTCAATACTATACAATATTTCATTATTAGCGCTAAAATTATACAGTAGCAATTGTGCGTTATGCTATTGAGGCTATGGAATCATTTAAAGACACCAAAGATGAATATTTCCCAAACATATGTCAATTATATTACTAATTTTACCAAACAATTAGCAATATATAAAAGAAGATTTTATATTATCAAATTAAAATAATATTCATATTATTGAATCAAAATTATTATAACAGCAAGTAGCTATAACCCTCTATTAGATTTAATTTTAATGTAAAAGCGACTACACAATTTCTTAGTAAGAAATAGCTAATATGAAAATTAAGATTAATAACCATTTTCATTCTATATATTGACGATTTTATAAGTAAACTAGAATAACTGTTTATTAATCAACAATGAGTTTTTGAAGGTATACGTAATATTATAAAAATCTATTAGATAGCTAAAAACTTCATGAAATATTTTTACCAAGATCAAACAGTTGGATAGATACTTTTGATTTTGGATTTAAATGCCTTTATATTTCAGAAACTTATGAACTTTTTCCTGGAGAAACTGATTATAAAAACATAAGTTTATTGGCATAACATATAAGCTTATTGAATTTTACATATCAAGATTGACAATAATGTGACATTGACAGAGTTAGAAAAGTGAAAAAATAAATCAAGTAATAATTTTTATTTGAAGACTGTGCTAGACGGTTTTAGTTTTTGTGCAACAAAAATATATTTCCAAATACATTTATTTCCTTTTGAACATATTGTATACACTATTTATCTCGGCCACTTCAGAAAAAAATATTTTCCTGTTTATAACATATTAAAATTTATTTGTCCAATAATATGTCAGATGCTATAAATCAAAAATAATTTATTACAAATTCACGAGTTTTGTATTTAATTTCTTTCACAAGTTAGACTAATCGATTGTTAGCCATGTCAATTAATTGGCACATGAAAGTAGAAAAAATTATTTACAAACTCACAAAAACTAAGGAAACTAGAAAATACTATTATAAAACAAGGAGGAAGTAGATAACCACTCTGCTGTACAATATATATAATAGGTATAAACTGTAAAATCAACTTTGTCATTGAAGAATAAGTCATTGTAATGTACATGTTGGATTTGAATTCAATGATACAATAATTGCATACGAAAAAAATGGTCTTTCAGTCTTTATTACAAAGATATTTATCTTAAGTGATTAGTTTTATAAATATTTATGAGTGTATTTCATGATAAATTTATATTGTTATTAAAATAATTTATTTTATTATTAATAATACAGTAAATTATTTTTGTTGACAACATTGCATTTAAAAATGTCATTCTGTGTATAAAATATAATAATATACATTGAAAGTTTCAAGCAGTCACAAATAATCTTAAAACGTTTATCTCAATTAAAGCAACAAAAATGAAACTGTATCCAATGTATTCCGGAATAAAATTAAATGGCTATAATACAGAACTAATTTACCTAGAATTATGTTATACAAATACTTGATTGGCCAAAAAGACTTTTTTAAGGTACATTTAGAAAAAAAAAATTTTAAAAATTCCATCGACAAAAAAAACTATACCATTACCAACAAGAAAAATTAAAGACCTGAAATCACTATTACCATACCATACATTCTTCCTAACAGTAGTCAATACTATAAAAGTCTTGTAAATAATTTGGTTGATGGAAATCCAGAAAACTTAGACCAAGACATATACACTGTTTTATTAATAATTTTTTTTATAAAAATATGATGAATACTATACTTTTTACTTTTAATTTGTACACTATAATAAATAAGTTTTTATTTTTACTAAACTTAAAAGGTTAAAGTAAAGACTATACATTGATTTACTGTTTAATGTAAGCATGACTAAAAAATTTTAAAATTAATAGTTTTTAAATAATTTTACAAAATATGAAACTTATCATTAAAAGAGTTTTTAAATGTTATTAATTTCTAATATTTTATTTTGTTATTTACAACTTTAACAAAAGAACTAAAATTGATATTCTTTATTTAAATATCTAATTGTCTTAAAACAAAAATATCTTTGTTCGAAATTAAACTTAAAATATTTAAAAAATCTGTGTTTATATTATATTTTTAAAATTTGTCTGGCTATAAAATATTGGCTATAAGCCTATAAACATATTATTAACTCTCAACTACAAAATTACGTATTTGAAAATGATGTCAATATTTGAAATTCAAATGTTTATAAATAAAAATTGTGCCTATGTATCTTTAATATTTTAATACCTATAAAAACAACTTATGAGAAAGAGAAACTTTGTATTAACATAAACAAACTAAAAAATTAGAAATTTCAAATGTAAACAAATAGCTAAAAAAAAAAAGGTTACAAAATACCATTTGTAGGAAATGCTCGTTAAAATATATGATAGAATTTTAAGCATCTATGACAATAATTTATTTTAGAATTACAACATATCAAAAACTTCATAAGGAAAATTGTTTAGGTGAATATCAATGTTATCAAGAATTTGAAATTTAAAGTTTAAATGCTCATAAATAATGTCTCATCAATTAAATTTTTACTTTAAAAAAAAGCTTATGAAGAATCTTGTACCAAATTTCAGATATAAAGATTTATTTTTTTTATTTTCTAATTACAAAATAATTTGAACAAAATTCTAACTTTTAAATGCGTATACAAAAAAAAAATACCATCAATCATTTTAATCGATACTATAGGAAAAAAATTACAAAAAATATTTGAAAATTTAAAATGTCTACAAAAATAACTCAAAAGAAGGAAATATTTTGAAAATCACATGTATATAAAATGATAGAATACACACACGAAATGAATCTCAATTGAAACCTTTTCCAGAAGTTTGGAAAAATTCTAATATTATCCCTATTTTTTAAAATGATAAAAATGGCTCATAAACAATTATTAATTATTTTTAAAATATCTTTTCTACTAAAATATATTTTCTAAAATTATTAGTACAAAGTTATCATCATACTTCTTAATTTTTATCCAATACATACTCAGCATGGATTTAGAATAGGTCATTCTACTATTACAAATATATTATTCAAAAAAATCTGCTTTACATTAATTTATATCCAAATCCAAAACTGATGTAATCTACACAAAATTTGAAAGAAACATTTGATGTTAAGGTGAACCATGATTTGTTAGTTGATAAACTTAAAAAAAAATACCCTATACTATTATATTGATTATTAATCTAAATGAAATCATAATAAAGAACTATACAGAAACCAAATAGTTAACAACTATCAGAACCTTAAACAAAACCTAAGGGTCAACCAAATAAGAACATTACAACAAATGTAATCAACTTCAGAATTCCAAAAAGTTAACTACTTTAACTATTTATCTTTCTTCAATTCTGTAATAAACTAAATAAAAATATTACTCATCACTAACAACAATCTTAAATCATTAAAAAATAATCAATGAAAATTATGCCTTACAGAAATAAATATTAAGAATATTTTTAAACAGTGCATAAAATGGTATAAATTTAAACTTAAATAAACATAATACTAAAGTTGTATATTCAATGAAATCTTTGTCTCTATTATAAAAATCAGTACATAATACTCAATAACATTTTCTTCTTATTATCATAAAAATAGAATAAGATATTCTGATTTTAAGAAGATTATTAAATAACATAATTATAATAATATTAATAAAATTAAATATTATTAAATATTGTAAAATATAAATTTCAAAAGAAAATTCTATTCAAACTAGAGAAAAAAATCTATTTTATAAAAATCCAATTATACGTTACAATTGAGTCTTGAGTATACTAATTCTGAATTTAAATGATATTGATTTCTTTAATAATATTATCAAATTTTTAAATCAAAATTATATATATATTTACATTATTTTACCTATGTAATTTAAGTAATAATTGCTTTTTAATCAATTAAAAAATTAGTATTTTATGAATAAAAATTTATTTAATTAAATAAAATTACAAAAATATTTCTATTTCATTGTCACTGTTAGATATATTTTTTTCAAATAGTAACCTAACTTGATTTTCTAACCTGTTGATAATCAAATTTATTGTAAATTGTAATTGGACTATTAAGAAAAAAATACTAATAGTGTAAATAAATAATTAAATACATATAATAAAAAAATATTTTAGTACCTGTTTTTTCATTAGGATTTAACTTTCTTTAAGTTTCTTATAGAAATTGTATTGATATTTAATATGCAATGCCATCATAATAGCATACAAATTTGATTAGTTATGTGTTACCTATAATAATGAAGAAAAATAAAGAATGTTTACATTGTTTGTATATGACGTGTGTGAACTCTAAATCAGAAACCACGACATCGTTAAATTTGCCATGTTTTTGTTTTTAATAAGACATATTAAGCTAAATTCATACTTTTAGTAACCATTTATAATATAAAAACATTTTTTACCAAACCTAAACAGATAAAGAAGATTCTAATGTTAATAAATGCCAAATGACATCATACAAAAATTAAAAAATCATTTTTGTGTTGAAAATGTTAAGCATTTCAATTAAAATTTGTAAATAAATTTAATAAATAGACGTCTATCATTGGAATCAGGTTGGTATTTATTGTATTTGTACACATTAATACACTGTTTATTTTTTGTTTAAAAGAGTTAAAAGAAACGAGTTGATCCGATTTAAAGATTATTGTACCTGATAGTCTCTTCTAAAATTGGAGACTATAATTAATTAATGGTTTGGTTAAAATTTGTGTAGTTGCTGTTTATTAGGTAATGAGGAGTTTAGGTACTTAATCAATTCTTGAATAAATCATTTGGATATAAGCCAATTAACATTGTCAATTATAAAAAACTTTTTACAGTTCAGTTTGAATTAGGTACCTATTATTTATATATTATTATTAATTTAATAATATTGATATGTTTTCTTTATATGTAAACGATATAAATACAATTTTTATATTTACGAATAATTAAAATGTATATTCAATCTGGCATATTATTCTTTATTAACAGTGAATAAATTTTTCGTAATTATTTTTATATACCTAAGTAATAAAATTGTCTACTACTTATGTTAGTTTCATAGAACATATTAATAAGGTAATAATTAATAAATAATAATTTATAACTAAATATAATATATATACATAGTATATACATATATTATAATAAAACGAAAGTAAAAATTATTATCTAATATTTATTCCTATTTATTTACCTAACCATAGTCCCTAATATATAAGGTAATAGGTACATATCTTATTTTAATACAATTTATTTTTGTAAACAGTGTAAAATTATAGATAAATATTTTATTAAATAAGATTCAAAATTATTGAAATGCTGATAAGCAAATTAGAGTTTTAAATAATACTTATATAATTTATATCATAATTAAAACACACATCATGGCCATTTAAACTTTAAAATACGTATAGTACCCTACGTCAATTATAAACACTACCGCCCACGATGCACGCCAGCAATAAAGCCCTGCTTCTATAGTTACATTGCCAACAGGCGACAACGAAAACACCTAATGTGTATTTACGTATTAATATCTACCGAATTAACTGTGGTAGGGGAGAATACGAGTTCACTGCGGGGTCAAATAATTATTCTTACATACACACACTTACACGCATTTCGTAGGTACTGCAACGCCTTTTGTTCATCTTAAGAGCCCTTTCCCTTTTTTATCGTCACAAAAGACTATTGTAGTATTGTAAAATAAACATCTAACATAGGTACAATACACAACCGCGGCTATTAAATTTCTTAAGAGATTGGATACGGTCCCGACCCCGTGAAAATCCGCCCGTGAGAATTAGCCTTCGGGGACACTTGTCTCAGTTTATAAAAAGTTCCACAATCATATGCCATGAAAACGAGACGGTTAAAAAAAAAATTAACAAATTTTGTATCTAACCAGATACATTTGAAACGCTCGATGGGTGTTTTAGACGTTTTAGTATTTAAGACATATACCTACTTATATTATAAAAAATAAAGCACTTCAGTGTGTTACGCAAAGAACGTCAAACACCTATCCACCATATATATTTATAGATGCGTAAAATCGTTAGCAATACTAAAATATTTTGTAAATCAAATAAAAAAATAGATTATCAAACAAATAGACCTATATAATATAATATATTATAAATTAGTTCAGTAAAATAAAAAAAAGCAATGTCAGTATATTAAATAACTTAAGTCACACTATCATACAAAATATTCATGAACTCCGTTAAACTTCGTTACAATTTATTTTAAATTCCTAACTAATTCTTAACAACTATCAACAGAAAGTACCTGTTTTTCAGAAAAATCTAAAAATTTTAAATCATATTTTAATGATTTTTTTTTTTTTTGTTAAATAATATACCAATATATTTAACACATTATTTACATATAGAAATATGATTGAACATTGTAATATACAAACTGTAGTAGTAGTACTCATATCAATTTTTACAATACAGACTTCACATTACCTATGCATTCTTTTAAATTAATAGATGAATATAGAAATTAAATTTAGGGACCATATATTTTATAAGACCACTGTGGCACTGTATATCTATAAATAAGTAATACCATCGAATATAATTATAAATATTCTAATTTGGATAATCAGAATATCTATTACCTACATATTTACTTAAATTTAGTACACCAATAAATTCTACAAATCATTAATATAATAAAATAACTAGGTATATATATTTTTTTATAGGTATTATAATTTTTAAATATTTTACAATTCTGATATCTATATCCTATACTTATGATTTGTATTTTTCTAAAATATAACAAATATAATGTAATACAAGGATCTGATAAATCTAAAATGTGTAAATGTATTTATATAATAATAGTTGATAAGTATAAATTTAAATTTAAAGCTACTTGTATGTTGGCTTAGCGTTATGTTTAATGACTGGCCTCAAAGCAAAGTCATATTTAATTTTTATTATACTGCGAAATGTATAGATAAACTAGATATTCCAATAATCTAATTAAATTAAAAACACAGTAAACAAATTATTATGTATTTATGATATATTTTACCTAGGCCTTTTATTTTTATAAAAAATAATATATTAGATTAACTGAATATTAGTTCAACAATTAATACTCAAATAATATTATATACCTATCTATGTTTTTATTTTTAAAACAATAGAGAGCAAATATACAAAAAAATTAATAATGTACATTAATTTTTGTTTAAAAATTTTAAATTAGTATTCAATATATATCAAAAAATAAAAATATATTCCCTACATTTTATAATAGTAGATCCCTCCCTATGTCTAGTGACTAATATGATGTAAGTTGTAAAACTAAAATGGAATAAATGTTAATTATTTGTAGGTTAATTAATAAATTATTTATTTAAATAGTAGTAAGACTAATGTAAATTGTATTTCAAGACCCTAATATGAAAAATATAAATAATTATCCTATGTGACCTACCCAAGAATAATGTTGCATAAATTTAAAAAATATCTAATTGACATAAAAATAAATAGATTCTAATAAACTACAAATAGAGCAATAAATGGTACACAGTATTTGTATAGTTTACATTTTGCGACTCATTTCAATCATTCAAAAAAAAAAAAATGAAATAAACAGCCCATAACAATAAATAGGGATAAAATAAAACTTTTTTTTCAATTTCTCTTTTTGTCTAGAACAATGTACCAATTTTTCAAAACTATCTATTTTTAAACGACCTATGTATCAAGAAAATAAAAAATTAATGTCTTATAACTTTTCTAAATTTATACTTGTGATCCTACTTTAATGGAGGTCAAAACAATTCTCACCCTTAAATAATATAATAACCAGATATAAATTACAAAAAACTTTTAAGTTATATAAAACTATAATAATACACACTACACGTGGCCAAAAAGTTCTATTTCATAACAGAAAATACAATTTCAATCTTCATTAGTTTTATAAAAAATTTCATTTATTTAAAAAAAAAATATACTACAATATTTTATTAGTTCTATCTAAGAATTTCTAAGTTAAAGCTAATAAATAGGTATATTATTAGGTACTTTATATTCATATTCTGATAAAACAATAATTATTTAACAATTATTAAAAAAATAAATAAAATTAGAATTAATAAATGTATTAGCTGAATTGTAAATATTATTAGCCTCTATTCTTTAATCCTTTATCATCCAAGTTCCAACTTAATAATACTTTGTAACGGTTAAACCTTAAACAGACTAATCCATAACTTTATTCTTTTTAAGAATATTATTTATTTAAAGCAAACAATATAAACATCAGAGTAAAATAAATTAAAATAAACTAAAAAAAATAAATTAATCAACTAACTAAAAGTGGTTATCTATTAATCTGACTGGGACGAATTTATTTAAACTGGTTTATACCTCACTTTTATTTTTATGTAAATGTATGAAATAACTATAAATTAAGATAATATGTACTTGATTTTTGAGTGATATATTTTTTTTTATTTTATTATATTCCTAAACTCCTTACATTGTTTGTAATTAATATTTAATTTTATATGCTTATTTTTTATGATTATGCTATCCTTTTTACAAGCCTAATACATCAAAAATGAATCACTAATTAATAAGTAATATAAAATCATATTTTTTATTTTATTTAAATATAATTGTATAACATATGTATATAATTATCCATACATAATAACAACATAAATATTTCAGTTTTTCCCCTAATTTAATTTAATTTTTTTTTCAATCATTATAATGACTAAAAATTTTACACCTAAATACCAACTGAATCAAATTTTCTACCAAAAACCACGCTCAAAGATAGAGATTAATTCATTTTTCCTACTCCAAAATGTGCTGAGTGATTACAACAATAAATAAATAAAACACCACAATGTAAAACCAATACATTCATTTCATGATTATAGTGTAAAAATCAACACTTCTTAAGCGTAACAGTCTAAAACAAACTTATTTCTAAAAAATTCTACAATGTCCATAACATTTTATGTTCATCTAGTTAATTAATAGTTATTTAATATAAGACTTGAGTATTCCAAATAATATCTACTAGTTATAAGTATCTTACATTTGTCATTTGTTATCAGATTTGTACATTAAAATATTTTTCGAGTTGCATAATATTTTCAAAAAAAATAAATATAACTTTTAATAAAATACAAAGAATCATATATCATACATAATAATAATGAGTATTTATTTAGCAGTTTTGAAATTATTTACACAATATTAATACTTTATAGTTACATTGAGATGTCTATCACTAAAGATGTTTCCTAAACAGACATGAATTATAACTTATTTCTTTTTACTTTATTTAATATCCCTTAAAATCATATATTCATTTTCCTCAACAATTATATACCAGTGAACTAAAAAAATGGACTGAAAAATTAGAATCAGACAAAATAATAGAGAAAATACATTATGATAAATTTAATGAATATCACATTTTATTTAAGTAGGTACAATTGATTATTTATTATTATTAATTTAGAAGTTTTACCATAAAACTAATCTATTTAACTTATAATATTTACATCATAAAATACAATTCAAAAACAAAATTTGTCTATAATAATACTTTGTTTTTAATAAATTATAAATGCTACCATTATATTTACCACTCCAATAATACCATTGTTTATCATCAACTACACATAAAAATCACAAATAAAATTTCAACAAATTTTTAGTTACCTAGGTATTTGTAATAACGTATTTTATTGAAAATAAAAAAGAAGTAAAAAAATATATCAAATTAGTTTTTTGGAGAAATACATTAGTATATTTTAAAATCAAGAGTACAAATTATAATAAAATAAACATGGCATGTAAGTAATTTATTGTACGCAATGTGCATATTATTGAAACAATCCATTGCAATCACAACAATCTAACAGTCCATTACAACTCAGAAACATCAAATAAAATCTAGTTTATTATACAAGTATTGTTATTTTGATTAATTTAATATTTATTATTATTTTTTTTTTCATTAACTAATTAAAGATGCAACATAAATATCATTTGAAAATTTGATAGGTACATAATGCTATAATTTTTAATTGTCAAATTAATTAAATATAACATAATATACATATTACATGTTTCAAATTTAAATTCAAAATATTAAATATGTAACATTTTAAATTTGAATAGGTATTACAAAAATAAATAAAATCAATTGTTAAAAACCCCATAAAAACTACTGTAATGTGTATTTAATAACTTTAGATAACAAAAAATTTAAAAAAAAAATTGGCTTTATGAATTGTTTTAACGAATTAAATTAGTGAAAAATGATTTGAATATTTTTACAATTTTTCATCAAAAATACATTACACTAAGGAATGATTAGGTTAACCAACAATAATTTTTTATTTTGTTTGAGTGTTGTATAAAGCACAAACATTTTTATATTAATAAAAAAACTTATATTTGCTATAAAAATATATAAGTACCTATTTTTAATTCTTTTAATATGTATTTCATAACAGAAGTATTACAACTTAAATCAAGATATTACTTAGTTTTTTGTATTAATTTATATTTATTTATAGCAAATCTTTGAATAATTAAATTTCAGTATCATATTAATGAACTATAATATATTTTTTTTAACGAGAATTTAAATAGATGTGTAATTTTTACAGTAAGAAAAAAAGGTCATTGTTTTTAAGTACTTATTATTATAAAAAACATAGATCTTAAAGCAAAAAAAAAAACCCTAATAAAAATAACAGATGAAAATCACCAAGCACTAACAAGTTCAATAACAATTGGATATCACAAAAATTTCTTTTCTAACCCTAAATAAGTTATTTATTTTTCTTATCTATCTTAGAACAAAAGTTTAAATTATTTATTATAGTTTCTTACTTGAGTATTTACTTTGTTTTTGTTACACAGATTATTTTTACTTAGCGCCTAAAGTTAAAAGTTACAAGATTTTTTCACACTCCTTACAAAAGTTTAATGGAACCAACTTCTATACTTCATCTTATTTTTTTAGGATTCTAAATGTAGATAATAAAAGTTTATGAAATATCTAAAGGTTTCTATCATAAATATAATTTATCCTTTTATTACAATACAAGGTTTTTTCTAAATTATATAAATGATTAACATCAATGTTTAAATACATTTACAAAATAAGTGATATTCATAAGATCATTCGAAAAAACTACAAGTATTTAAAAAAAAGATCAAAATTAAATTCTTAATAAAAGGTAGTTTAAAATATTATATTGGCTCCAATTAAAATTTTAAATTAAAATAAATTGAAATATCTTATTTATTTATTTTAAAATTACATGTTAAAAAATAAAATGTGATGAATCTTAGCAGGGCTGTACTCAGAGCTGGGCAAGAAGGCACGGGCCAGTGGCACAAATAGAAGAGGGACACAAATTTTAATCTAGTTATGTAATAATTTTTTCACGTAATATTTGAAAAATGTATATTTAATTTAACAACTTGTTACAGTAAAGTATTGCTTTATTTTTATTGTACAAAAATTATTTATGTGAAATGTTGGAGGCATTGGAACACAACATTTGAAATATTGACAATTCATTATGCATGTAATATCTTAATATCTATATATTATACATATAGTTGATATGTGTGGTAATATTTTCATAAAATAGGAAGGTATGAATGTATTTATAGCATAACTGCACCTATATGAAATGATTGAAGCTTGTCAAATGCAAATTTCCCATTTGAGGGAGGGGCGCAAATGCAGTAGTTTGCCAGGGGTGCCACTACCATGTCTCACAATACGATCCTGAGACTTCATGTATAACTTTTAAATCACAATTATTTTTCAATAGAACATAAAAAGGAGTCAATAATAGAGTTTAAAACAGATACTTTATTGTAAAGTTTCACTTATACAATAATTACCAATGATAAGTCAAAATTTAAGTAGATGAATACTAAACTATTATAATCAATTAGGTATGATAATTATTAAATGTTTACAACTATGTATACGAGGTAGGTTCTAAGGCTAGTAGCTACAACATTGACTAATATTTAAATCTTAACTTAAAACCATATAATGATTTAAGTTCCATTTATCCTGCCTAAAAAAAAAGTCAATAAAAAATCAGAGTGTTATAATTCTTTGTTTTACAACATACTAATCAGTTTTTACTAGATTAGAATGTGTAAAACAATATACTTGCTACCTCATAAAAATAATGTATTTGTACTAAACTACTAAGATGTAAACTGTATGTCATCTGTATATAAATAAGGACTTATCTTAGATTATCAAAAGGAACTCTCTACAAATTAACATATCTATTTTAAACTCAATAATCAACCCACATTAATTATTTACAGATAAAGCTTTATGTAAGAAAAAACATAACAACAATTTATAAATTTGAAAATTAATCAAAATAATAACCCTTGCGTAAGTTCTCATAATTTAAATTTAAAATAAAACATAGCCTTTAGTAGTCAAGTTAATAATGTATGTTAGGTTATTTAAAGTTTGTCATGTATTGTTAATAATATATATGTTTATTATTAATTTATAATTATTATTACATTTATTTTAATTATTTCTTTCATATATTAGACACCAGAGTAAATATTTACAATTTAAACAAATTTGATTAATAAGGGCTGCCCTTGATCTACCATAATCAACAATATTATTTCAACACACAACATAAACATAAGAAAATATCTATTCAAAATACAAGACTAAAAGATCAATTTTATACCTTAAATAATAGACAACCTATTATAATCCTTTATTAAAATTAATTCATGTAATTGCTATATGACCAATAATTAGCTATCCTAAATCACTATACCTAAAAATTTGTATTATTTATACATATCGTCAATGGTAAATATTTTATATTAAATACCTTAATTTAATAACAAATGTTTATTTATAAATTATCTTTCACTTTTAACTAAATATTTATAAAAACAAAACTTTAAAGATTTACAATCGTGATTTAGATGTAACTATTAATATGTGAAAAAGAAAACACTTACTAATGATAATATATAAGTCAATATTAATAACGGTTCACTGTTTTAAAATACCTAGTACCTACTAAAACAAAAAAAAAACATTAAATTACAAACCTAACGTCAAAACAGACAACTATCAAACATAAGCTATTTATCAACATTAATTATTGCTCTCAAACCATCTCTTCACTATAGTTATTAATTGGCAATAAACTTTATAATATGCTCCCAAAATATTAATAATTAAAAATAGTTATAAATTAACTAAAAAAATTGAACAAAAATCTAAGCTATAAAAGCATATGTTTTACAATAAACATGCATAATTTTCAAAATTCTTACTTATATACTTTAATAACTGAACACATTTTATAGGGTACGTTTTCTATTTCATTTATGAACACATATCTTAAAATGACAGTTTATTTCATAGCCAAATGTAATAACTCTTTGTCATGTTATATATACACTTTTCATACTTTTAAGTTACAGCCTTTGAACAAAATGTGTATTTTAATACAAGAAAATATATTTTTATATCTAATACTTATAATATAAAGTAGATGCCTTGGATAGCATGCTGCTAGTTAGTAGATACACGGGATCCTAATTATCACCAATTAAATATGTTAAAATAAAAATACTTTATTTGTATGCATATAAAAGCATATTTATACTACATATTAGATATTTTTAGTAAAATACAGTTTTTACTGTAAACCAAATCCTTCTCAAATATAAAATGAAAATTGACACAAATATTATTTTTTAAATTGAGTATGTATGAATGATAATTTATACCCAATCCATAAATTAATATTTAAATATATTAGTACAAAAAAAAACACCTGACATTAGTTTTAATTACCTGATAAAAATAGATTCAACTATTTTAATACTAGGCGATAATTGCTTTTCCTGTTCAGGCTAAACAATCAAACTTTAAATACAAATACTATTCAATAAATAGCATAGGTTTAAAGATTATATTACTCGTGCTTTTCTAAAATAATAAGGAAATAATTTTAAAGTATGAATTTTGAATAAGAAACATTTAATGTTTAAAATATATAGACAACTGTTTGTTTATACCTTAGGTTTAAAAAAATATTAAAATATATTCAACCTATAAATAATTTAAACTTAAATTTATATAAAACAATTTATTATGTTTATGTAAAAAAAAATAAAGATCTAGGTATTAACATATGTATATAAAATACAAACTTTACAATACAACTCCTCATATCAATAACTTCTAACTTCTATTAATACATCTATTTCAACAATGTAAATATATCATGGTATATATTATTATTTTAGAATTGAAGACAGGTAGATAACAGAACTAAGGCATCATCATATTAATTATTCCTTTAGACAACATTATAGATATATTGATACATAAGATAGTATAAAGTCAAATAGTTGTGTGTTTATTGATTACTTTTAAGTTATGTTAGTTTACAAATTATTTTCTATTATTTTCAAAATAAATACATTTTTGGGTTTTAAAGAATACGGAGGCACTTGTGTTAAATAAACACTATGCAAACAGATTTAAAATTGTGTTGAAAATAAAATGTTACATAAAAAAAAAATTGACAACTTCAAGCCCATAGAGCTCTAAACTAAAGAGCCAAAATAATTTGTATGTAGTATAATTTGTTTTGCACTAGTTAACTTCATGTCTGAGTCTACAACAGCAACTTAGATGGGGTTGATTAGGGATTGATCACCAGTCACTCCACCAACCTCTTTGCTAATACAAAGTAATAGATACAAAAATATCCAGTTGTGTCTAAATGTTTATAACACATTTCCAATTTTAAACACTTCATCTTAAGGACCATCCATTAGATATAATAACTCCAACTTCTAATATATGAGGTTTGGAAAATCTAAAACACATTAGATGCACATAGAACTAAAAATAAAATTATTTTATAATGTTGCTTCAATAAAACAAAGTTGTTCGTTGATAAGAATACCTTAGAAATTGTTGACAAGCGAAGATTTAGTCAATATATAATTAGTTAAGCGTTGAAGTAGTATAATCTTCAACACTGGTCATGGCTAATAATTATAGCGATGAATAAACAATAACCTTCTAATAAACCCTAGAATTAACAACCTAACTCAGGGTTTAACTGTGGAGAAAGTTTTCCAACCTGTGTGTAATGATGGTTGAATAATAATAATGACGTGATGTTGGATTCACAATACTTATATACCAATCCAATTGGTAAAATAATTGTGTAATGAAAACCCACTTCTCTATCCTTACTGAAAATAGTGTATCTTATAAAATCCAAATTTTGTATAAAAATAAAGTAATGGTAGTACTTACCTTGAATTAAGCATAAAATCCTTACTTACAGCATGGCCATATTAAAGATTGTACCCACATAATAAAACTCTACCTGTGCAACAAAATAATCTTAAATTAAAAAAATGAGGTTTACTTTTAACCAAAAAAAAAATTAATATGTTAGTCAAAATAATAAAAAATAATAATGGATAGTGAACATTTAATATATGTAATTAATGTAAATTGTATTCTAATAAATGAATAAATATCAAATCATTAAAAAAACCTTTAATTCATAATTTATTGTCCTTTACTTAGATAATGGAAATAAAATCAATTTAATCGTATCATACATAGTTTTATCTATTGAAAATAACCACTACCTGTTATTTGATAATGTTACTTAATATTAGAAATCAATTTATGTGGAATTTCAGAAATATTAGTTGCTAATAAATGGCTCCTTAAACCATTCTTTAAACACATTTAATGAACGCTTTTATCCATTCAATCTTTCCATTGAATCATTTGGGCTGCACAAAGAGTTTAATAAAAAAGTATTAGTTTTAACATGATAAAAATTCAATTTATGGTGAAGTTTTAAACTTATTACAAGACAAGTGATGACTATTCTGCAGCTGTTTTAATTTGAATATCGATAAAAGTACAGAGTAACAACGTGGTAACAAGTTTAATGAATGACTAAAATTTAATGAGCCAAAATCAGATTATAAGTTTAATTAATTAGTAACCAATAATTTAATGTCTAATGTCTTTAATGCTATTGAACATTTAGTAGATGAATAACTTTTTATTCATTCAACAATGTGGTATTGATTCTTAAAATATTTAATGAATAACCATACAACATGACAATATGCCTTACAAATATTGACCCAAACACAACGTTTAAGATAACTTGTTATACATTTATACACTTCACTTCGTTTAACTTTTAAACAACTAAAATATTTTTCACATCTAGGTACATATAATAAGTTGAATATTAATCGAGTAAGATCTTTCATTAATTTAAAATAAATTAGAATTCATTTTTATTAACTTTCTTAAGTTGGTTTTGTGGTTAAAATTTGATAAAATGATACTATGAAAATAAGTATAAAAAATTACAAGTATATTATATCATTTTATTTTTCAAAAATATTACCTTGAGATGCATGTACTGTCTCTGACAACATTTTATATGGTCAAATGTTCAACATTATAGATCTCCAATCATTGTTGTAAGTTATGATATTAATATCTGTGGTTTTAATACCATTTGAAATTTCATACTGAAAGTAGAGGATAACTTAATTATATTGAGTATGTATTTATTTTATAATAGTAATAATAATTTAATGTCAACTCCCAATAACAAAACATTGATATGATATAAATCTAGAATAGTAGCCATTCTCTAATTAAACTAACACATTCAAATTTTATGTAGTCTTTTATTAAATTTAATTTAATTGAAAATGTTAACTAAACGTATGTTGAACGTTTGTAAATGTTTGGTTGAATTACTCCTTTACACAAAGGCATTTATTCATTTAATCAATTTTATAATAATTTTAAACTATATAATAATATTTTATTCTTTAAATAGTTTGAACATAAAGAATAACTTTATTCAATATCAGACAACATTATACCCTCATGTGATGTCTCTGTCTTACTAACGTACATCACAGTAAATTTGCATTCATTCAGCACATCACATTTTGTGATGTTAGCTTTAATACTAGAGTAAAAATACAAGAGACCATACTTAATTGTATTTTTTTAACTACATGGGTTAGGTACACCAATTTTTTCTATAGGATAATTCATTTAAATGGCCTAAAATGTTGTATTTATTAAAAAAAAAAAATGCTTCACTTCTTAAAATATTTATAAATTTAGGATAGGTACCATAAATTTAACTGATATTTAATTTATTTGATGTTGATTTATCTCCCTCAACTTGTAATTGTTCTCATTAATTTGTTAATGTTACAATATTTGTTTTTGTGAACATAGCTAATGTAGTAATGTCCCTATAATAATAATATAATATTTATATTACCCTAAAAATTGACAAGTTATTGATTACTCCCTTATAAAATTAATTAAATGTTAAGAGGACGTAATAACCTGTATGTGTTGTCTGTCTTACTAACGTACATTATAACAAATTTGTGTTTAGCAGAACATATTTTGTGATGTTATTTTTAATATTGGAGTAAATTTACTTAGTATCAAATTTAAAGGTAAGTATATAGTATCTAGGAAATGTCTTATGCTTTTATTGATATCATCATTTTAAAATGAGTTATGAACATTTTACATATCTAATACTCACTTTAAAATTAAAATATCAATAAAAGCATAAGAAATTTCCTAGACAATATTTTTACCTTTAAATTTGATACTAAGTATATTTACTTCAATATTAAAAATAACATCACAAAATGTGTTCTTCTAAACGCAAATTTGCTATGATGTACATTAGTAAGACAGAGACAACACATGTAGGTATTACGTCCTCTTAACATTTAATTAATTTTATAAGGGAGTAAAATCAATAACTTGTCAATTTTTAGGCTAATATAATGTTATATTATTATTATAGGAACATTACTACATTAGCTATGTTCACAAAAACAAATATTGTAACATTAACAAATTAATGAGAACAATTACAAGTTGAGGGAGATAAATCAATATCAAATAAATTAAATATCAGTTAAATTTATGGTACCTATCCAAAATTTATAAATATTTTAAGAAGTACAGAACAGCCTATTAGTTGACAAAACAATAAAAACCTACCTAAATTAATTTAAATACAGTTTGAAGGTAATATACATTTTACTTAACGCGATAACAATGTTATAATGGGTTAATTTCTGTTTATTTCAATTTCAAAAAGTATTTAAAAACTTTATTATTTTAAAATCAATTTAGTAAATTCTAGAATCTAAAGTTAGAAAAAATTATAATATATTTTTTAAATAATAAAATTTATAACTAAATCTTAAGTAGAAGACATAGTATATGATAATGCAAATTAGGTAATTATGTTGGACCACATTGTAATTATTTGATAATTTATTGTTTTAAGTTCTAAAGAAATATAATTTTCTTATGCATGCTCAAATTAATATTTACTCATATGATCATCACCTAATGATGGGTACTAATCTGAGGAACAAGGGAATTAACATTAAACACATAGCTTGAGAAACAAACTGAGAAATTAGTGCAGTTCCGTGCATTCTTTAGGTAATTGATAGTTATTTAATAGTATTATATGTGCTTAACATACACAATATATAATAGTAAGTAGATTTAGTAAAAAAATTATATAATATACTTCCAAAATTTCTTAGACTTTTAGTTATTGTATAGCAACAATAAATCTAAAGCAAATACTAAATAGGTAATTAAACAATAATCAAAATATTCTGACTAAATAGATAATAAAAATTACTCATCAAAGACAAGACTACTATATTTAATTTTACATTATTAACAACTAATACCTATTAAGTTCATTTTATGTTGGCAAATAAAATGAAACAAAATACAAGGTCGATTAAAAATAAACAATTTATCATGGTTTAGAATGGTGTTTTTATTTCGTTATGAGTCATGTCCTTATTTTTTTTATTGTCTCGAGACCTTGTAAAATAATATTAAAAAATCTTTGTATAAAAAAAAACGTGAAAAGCGTGATATTGTGGTCGAAATGTGCGAGTGTACAACAATTATGTTCTAAAAAATAATTAGGCATGACTGATTTCACCATGAAAATCACCACCATATATAGTGTATCGTGAAAATCGAACGTATTCAAATGTAAAAAAATATTGCCAAACTGTAAGAACACCCTGTATTAATGTAAAAAAAAATCGGGTACCACGTAGTCATATTTCTGCAATGGCTGCTAGGCAACGGGTGGAGAGGAAGAGGGGAAATCGATTTTGCGTCAGCGTACAACGTTGCCACTTTAGGCAACCTACGTTGGTGTAGAAGTGGGGCGGTCGGGCGGGGCAGATCCTTTGTGTGCGGCTCAAGCGCAAACTCGAAAGCACGAAATTCAGAGTAATCAATACTTATGAAAACTACCTCATTCAAGTAAGTAAGGATAGAACACGATGAATTATTACATTGAAACAATATTATTATTACGTATGTAGGACCGCCCATAATAATTGTACGTGCTGAATTATACTATATAACTTATTATAATAAATTAGTAGTTTTTATAATATAATGGTATAATACAATCAATTATACTTACGAAGTGACGAAAATCAAGTCCATTGGTCAGCTGCCGGGCGTGGAAAAGCAAAGGCTCCGACGCCAGTGAATTGCACCAGATGGTGGCTTGGAGGATGTCTTTTTCGGCTTTTGGGCGGCAATTTCTGTAACAAAACTCTCTGTCAGACGTGTGCACAGTAGAATAATAAAACGTGTAAAATACATTGTTAAGATATCAATTGTGTAATTATATAATATTAAAACACGATCGTAATGTAATATGAAAATTACGCTTACCGTCCGCCATTTTGTTCTCGGAGCACCGGCAGAAAAATCGTCGTACAGGGAACCGTCTGCTTGAGAGAGCGGAGCGCTAATGAAGTATCGAGTGACGGGTATGAGCAATAAGCGGTCCGTCGGAGGGGCGGCAGCATTCGTGAGTGTGCGCGAAGTGGAAAGGCCGCCGCCGTGTTTTATAGAATGTTCTAGAAGAACGTAGAACAATGACGTCAATAAAAAAACATCTTTTGTTGCTATAGTTCGCAACACTCGTGTATTATAATATTAATGTGTTTCAGCAGCTGCGCACGAAATAGTTTTTGCTGGTTAATTTCTAAACATGACGTGTACGGTGAAATAGTGCGCACTACGCAAAACCGCCACCGCGAATCCATACCTCGACACGTTATACCATACCTTTAAGGCTATGTATAATCCCCATTATACAATGCCTTAACGTATAATTTATGTATAAAAAAAATATATAATCATGAACTCAAATAGTCGACATTTTTTTGGAGACCAAAGTCTCCCATATTTAAAAAAATAAAAAAAACGTGAGACCATGTCTCCCCAACCGTTACACCAGTCACTATCACTGACACTATATCTGTTTTCATCAAAACAAAAACTAAAAAATATCTTATAGACTTATAATTCCTAAATATATTTTTTATTTAATAAGCTACACCACAAGTCTTATATAACAAAATATAACAATTAGCAATTAACGACTAGATATTATCATTTATCTTAACGCTGTTAATGCTATAATTATGGTGACCAGATATAAAAATTTTAAAAAATAGCTCCTTCTCTGTCGTAATTGCCCAATCCGTATACTATTCTACCCGTTTTACCCATATTTAATTAGCCCATTTATAATTACCTTCTATAACATTTTTTTTTTTATTTCATTTGATTTCTTTAATTATTTTATTATTATTATCAATTTTAATGTTAACTCATCTAGTGTGTGTCTTTACGATGAAAATGCTTTGATATTAAAGAATTTAAAGTAAACTTAAACTAAAGTATAAATTATTTTTTAAAGGTAAAAATACCAAGTGTAAAATTTAAATATATACGATTTAGTATATCTTAAATCGTGCTACCAACCAATAAAATATTAGGTCGAACCATAAAATATAAATTTATAATCAAATCATAAAAAACAGTAAAAACACATAAACACGTATTAGCCCATAATGATTTTAAATAAAACAGTACAATATCATGTACTTAACATTATTGTTAAGGACATTAGGACACACGTCAAAAAAGAGTACTGTCCTAATGTAATACTATGATCATTAATTCATTATTATTTCCAAGGCTCAAGAGCAAGTTAACTAATTATTTTAACTCTTTTTTAAGTTAAGTTTAAAGTTAATTTGGAAAAAAATTAACTTAACTTAATTAACAATAAGTTACTTTTCTTTTTTCATGTAAAATTAATTACATGAATGGTCACAGTAACTAGGAAGCAATATGAACAAAATGTTATGAACAAATAATAATTGTTGTCAACACGACGAATTTATTGCTTAATGTTAATATGTTATTAATATATTAAAATCATTCTGGGTTTTCTCGTTGAATTAGAAGTTACTTATGAAAATAAAAGTAACATGGTTAAGAGTAAGAGTAACTTAAATTTAACTTTTTAACTCGTTAATGCTCAGCTTTGATTATTGCTATTGCTATATATAAAAGTATTTAACTATTATTATTCGATAATATATGTTATTTTAAATAAAGTGTTAATTTTCCATGGAGTAATTATAATTATTGGAATTAAAGGGTTAAAAAATGATATAGATACTTAAGTTCATCGTTATAGAAATTTATATAAATGCATATACTATCAATAAATATTATAGTTATGGATAATTTTATAACTGCAATTTTTATTAAGTTATGCTTTTGCATTACCTGTGAAATTGTTGGTTATTAACAAATGTATATACAAAATATCTGAGTTGAAATGTTCATCGAAGTCATAAAAATTGATATAAATAATAAATTGCTAATATAGAAGCTATTGGAAATGTAAATATGTAATCATGCAGTACATGAATTTAAATCAACTTAATTATAGTTGAATTAGTTGAAGTATAAAAAACTTCATATATCATATTAAATTTTACTAATCTTTGCACTTCTGCAGTGGATTTTTTTGCTATAATCGTATGGTTAATGAAGCGTTCCCTACAATCTACAATGTAGATTCTACGTGACACATATTTTCCCCAGATCCCCACTTTGGGACGTCTCTGTATGACGTATACTCTATTTAGCATAATACCTATAATTTATATAATATGTACTAATATAGTAATATAGTATCACAAAAATAAAATTTAAAAAAAAATGTTGATTTTAAAAACTATATAACCACCAATTGTTTTATTTTTGGATAGCAGGATTACAAAAATGTAATAAATCTTATATCTGGATACTATATTAGGTACCAAAAGTCTTCTTGATGAAAAATTACGTATATACCCATATAGGCGCCGCCAGGAATTTTTTCGGAGGGGTGCATCATGCATAGTATACGCTAGGGTGGCCTTTCGTCCCGGATTTCCCGGGACATTACCGGTTTAGGAACCCATGTCCCGGCGTCCCGGACAGAGTTCTCGAGACACCGACTTGTACCGGTTTTGAACTTTTGCATAGTAATGTCCCGGAAATTAAAATCATTTTTAAATTGGTATTTCTTTTGCTTACTCGGTTATTGATTTTATTTCTAAACAAATCCTAATCGTAAATTATTTCGATAACGAACGTCGGAATGTAGGACAATCACAGTTATAATCGCTTTCTAAATTTAGCCAACTTACTACCTTTAACTACATTAATTTTTAATCGGGAAAAAACCATAATATTATGATTACGATACGGTTACGAAAGGTAATATTACAGAATGTATAGTTTACCTATAGTCTATATATTATACATTAGTTAACAGTTATTTGCTGACGATACAAATTGTACGCGAGTGCAAAATTTATCAACTATACACTATACTAAAACAATAGAATGTTGTCTGATAACAAAAACATATGGCTTGAGTTGCATTGAATTTTACAATGAAATGATAAAAAATCCTACATTTCTGAAGAAAATACACAGCACTGAAAAATATAAGGTCTCCTCCTTGGACGAAAAAAATAAAGAAAAATAATAAATCAGTAAATTCTACCTAGATTAGTATATTTATCTCAACGACTGGAAATTGTATTATTATTTTTATTTGAATTTTGAGTGTTTATTAAATAAAGATGGCCTATCTAATTGATTAATTTTAATGTTATTTTTACCTAAAAGTTATATACAAATACTTATGTAATTATATACTTACTAGATAATTACCTATTTTTTATGAATTTTGGTGTCCCAGATTTCTAAAAATTAAATCTGGCCACCCTAGTATACGCTGATTTTTAAACAACGCTTAAATTATTAAGTTAAATACGTAGAAATATTTTTTCAAATTATATGACGATAAAAAGTAATTTTATTTTTTTTCAACGGCTACAAATTAATGCGCAGGCTAGCGTGGCTACGATTAGAAAAATATTGCAAGTGCACTCCCTTGCCCTCTCGCGGCGTCCATGCGTATACCTAATTTACCTAAGTATACCTACCTAAATGTATATTATAATATCATATTATATCTATCAAAATAACAATATAGATTGTAGGTTTATATAATATTTACTTTAATACCCATAATATTATAAAATGTTTTTGCGCATGTCATACATGACTTGCGTAAAACAATATAAATATTGCCTAATATTAGTACTTTTTTATTATTGTCTGTTGACTCTATTGTTGACGCACGTGTAATATCGTTATCGACCTATACCGATTATTTATTTTATTTGTAAGTAGTAAGAATAATATTTATTTGGTTGATTTATTATTTTAACTGTTTGAAATATTATTATAACCATGGTTATTAGGTATTTATGTTGATTGTTGAAACATATAATTATTCAAAATTTCACATTACAATACCTACGTATGTAGTCACATAAATCACATTAAAGATACAAAAGATATTAAATGTACCTATGTATGAATAACGAAATTGGCGTGGCTATCAATTTCATATTTGAATCATTGAATCATCCGAATCTGGCCTTTTAATACTTAGGAACTAAAATACATTACCTACACGTTGATACACGTTACATGATACATTATGTTATATATCTACCACCAGACGTTTTAAAAAATATAATTTTATGAAACTTAATTTATCATTGTAATAGGTGGTTGAGTGTACTTACCTATATAATGAAAACAGATATATGCCGTATTATGCACTGTATAATATTATGCATAATAATATGCATAAAGGTATATAGGTAAGGTACAATTTATTATATACCTTAACTACCTATATAAAATATACCTATATAATATAGGCTATATTATATGTCATATAAATACTGGCTAGGTATTAACTATTATTATAGCAGTATATAACTGTATAATATATTAATATAGGAATGTAATTCAGTGGTGATGCAAAATCACTCCGATCAAAAAATCTAGAACAGAAATATGTATATATATACGTGCGATGTATATATACATAGTATACTTAATATTTTTGATCAATAATATTTTCAAGTTCAGGTCACTTATATTTTTGTATGTAATTTAACAATATTTAAAGAAACAACATGACGATACAACTTTTTTTTCAAATGAAAACTAACTTTTTTACTACAGATAATTATTTTTTTTTTAATTTTGTATTAAGAGGACGCTATACCCGCATGTGTTGTCTCTGTCTTATACACGCGTAACATAGTTAAAAACTGTTTTGCGCGAGACAATTTTACTCCCTCGATATCTACATTAATATTACCAAAATTTTAAATCACATTGAGAAGAACTTTACCTGTGTCGTAGCGTTTTAATTTTTTTGATAGTGGTAACCAATAATTTTTAATAATTAAATGAAAAAAACCTTAAGTTCTCAAACCGATAACTTTAATTGCATTCATGTTATCAAAACAATTAAAACGCTACGACACAGGTAAAGTTCTTCTCAATGTGATTTAAAATTTTGGTAATTTTGATATAAATATCGAGGTAGTAAAAATGTCCCGCGCAAAACAGTTTTTAACTATGTTACGCGGCGTATATAAGACAAAGACAACACATGCAGGTATAGCGTCTTCTTAAGTATCTATAAATATCATAAAATATAAATATGAATTAAAATTTGAGTCAATAGTTCTGAATTATTAAGCGTCACCTATGTCCACGGAGTATATTGTATATGTTAATAGGTTACTAAGTTTGTCAATTTTGAAGTTGTGGGTTAAGATGATTTGGATAAGTATAAGTACATTAAATATTTACCTAGGTAATAAATTTTAATATAGTATGACTAAATATTGACTATATTTGCATTTAACATATTACATATAAGTAATATTATAACAAACGAAAAAATAATAATTCATAATAATTAAAAAATATATAACTAACATATTTGATTACAGATAATTATTATTTAGTTCGAAATATTGGATGGTAATTAAGTTCTTGTAGTTCAATATTATTATTATCAATTTTTATTGCTTTCCGCTGATTAGTTGTTTCGAAATGCACTTGTATAGTTCCATGCTTTTTCCAATTATTAGCATAACGGAAATGTCGCGAAAACGATCTAAACATCTGAAAAAAATGTAAAAAGAATTATAGTTGTGTCTTTGTACTATAATATATTATATTTGTGTCCTTCATTTTGAACACACTATTGTCTAATAATTAATATCAATAAGAATGAGAATCGATGTATTAAGTATATTTTTAGTACCTATATTATTATGTGAATTTCATTATTTAATAGTAATTAACATATAATGACTTAATTTAATTACAAATATAAATTGAAAAAAAACATGGTACCTACATTATAATTTATAATCATAAACTAATTATGAATACACTAATTATTAGTAAGTACTAAAGCGTATTACCAACTAAAATAATAAAGGCTGTATTAGAAAAAAAAAATTGTTGGGGAGAAGGTAATGAAATATTATTAAATAAAAACTGATTTTAAATTAATATTAAATTACATAATTTAATTTAATGATTTTAACCCTTAACTCACATCCCCATTAGTTACCAACTTGCCTACTGGCGAGGTGTGTAATAAACATTGTTATTATACATTTGAAAGCATGATAAAATAAATAATCAACTCTTATATTGCACTTTTAAAAATAATTCGCTGTATGTATGTATACTAGCTATAAACACCCATGAATCACTAAAATAGTTATAACTCTTTATTAACTATTATATCCAACATAAAAATTCAAATTCTTATCTCAATTGTATATGTATCTAAATGTATAATAAATAATATTAATAATAAGAAAATAATATAATAAGCAATTTATATTAATAAAAATAGATTTTAAAAAACGTTGTTTTTGGTACGATTTATTTTAAAAATATTTCATAGATTTTCGAAGTTTTATAAAAAAAAAAAAAGAATTAAAAAAATACTTTTTATAAATTATTAACCATGTTAAATTGTTATCTATAAACACCTTCACTTTTTTTCAAAATTTAAAAAACCAATTAATTTAGGTACCTACATGATATTTATTTCAAGTTAGATATGTAGCTCGTATTTACTATCGTTACAAAAATTAAGTTATACAGATATTAAAATTATAATAATCCTACTACTTACGCATAACTTATTTTTAATATATTTTATCAGTTTATTTTGGATTAGATTTTAAACCATATTATCATGATATTATAATATTATTACTTATTAGTATTAAATATTTAGTAATACAATAATGTATTTATCAGGACAAAAATATTAGTTAGATAACATTTAGACCTAATCAACAATAGAATAATAATATCATTATAAATAATTATACCAAATTATCCCCTTCAATGATTAATGACATTTCCAACTGACTGCATGTTAGCTGTATGTATTTTTGAACAACAACCAAATGTAGCAAAGCATAAAATCATGATGTGTGGAAAAGCTAACATCATCCAATAAATAAAAAAATTTATCGGTCGTGAAAAATCGCCAAATATGTATTTAAATAAATTGCTAACTGGAAGCAAAAGTATTATAATGGCCAACCCTTGAAAAAGTAAAAATGTAAAACCAATCCATGTTACTTTTTCACAGTGTTCCAGTATTTCCTAAAATAACAATTATTATAATTAATATTTACCTAATTTTTGTTTTGTTTCTAATGATATTTAAATTTAATACCTTTTAATTAAACCTTTCGAAAAATTAATATAAACTTCTATAGGTAGGTATTAATAGTTCACTACATAATAGCTATAATATAGTTTTAACAATTTTTTAAGTGTCTATGCCTTAATAGGCCTATATAATTATTTGATAGTTTCTACTTTTCTAGACTCAAACTAAGTCTTTACTTATAAAAAAAAAATAAGATATATTAAAATAGAATTAGATATATTAAAATATGTACCTTTTAAACATAGGTTTTTTTTTAAGCTCAAAAAATTCAAAAAATAGTAATAATATTATATTATGCTCCCTATTGTGACTATTTAGTATTAAGTAATAATTTAATGTTATTATAAAACTCTTACAGTCTTACACTTAAAAATCAATTAATCTACAAAAAGTAATAAATATCTACATATCAGCAAGTTACCAGATTTTCAACATTATATCTATTTTAAATACATAGGTATTTTACATAATCAAGGTGATATATTTTACGTAAGACCCTTATGATAAGTGTTTCACATTAAATGGATCACTCTGTATACATATATTTTATAAGTTGTTAATCTATAACCTATAACCTTATTTACAATAAAATAATCTTAAACAAATATTTTTTTTTTTTCAAAAATTGTTATAACTATCTATATAGATATTAAATACATTACCTACATTTTATAAAAATGCGTTCTCATAAAATATTTGCTATATAAAAAATAAAATAAAAAATAATTCAAACTGTAAAATAATGTTATTTTGATAATTTATATTATATTAAATTATTATCTTGATATGACAAATATTATGTTTAATACCTAAATTATAATTAATGCATAAATAAATTTTGCACACTTACCACTTGCACGTACAAACATTTAATGATTGTAATAATCATAATAACGGGGAGCATAGAAATTACTTCCACTATCCAAGCACACGTGAAATACCATGGGTCTAAGAAACTGTCACCCAAAATGACGATACACACAAAATATTGAAATGTGCCAAGTAACAGCCAACCAAGTGGTATTCCAATTAAATACGACAAAGGCATAGTGAATTGTTTGCTATACCACACGCTAAATTGCTATACAGTAGAAATCCATGTAATAGTATAATTATTTATTTTTCAGTAATATTATACATATAGTAAGATAAGATTATATGAAAATATTAATATAATCAGTAAGCTGTATTAAATAAACTATTATATACATATATATGTAGATGTTGCGGCCAGCAAATTGGGAATTTCGGGCATTATTCATAATATTCAATCAATTTGGCAAAAATAAAAATGATAATTAGTTTATTGACATTATTTTTTACAATGTTTGAATGTTACATAGTATGGAAGTATGCGGAGTATCTACCCAGAATCATGAGGACAATGCAAATTGAATATTCGAATCAATTTATATATTTTTTATAAAAATCTACTAATATTATGGTCATTTGTATGGCCAATGACGTTACAGCTGCACGTATATGATTTGACTATATGTGTAAGACAATTATTATTATAATTATTTGAAAAAGTTATGTGATTAATAATAACGGTTAGGTATATAAGAATAAATAAAAATAAATTATAAATGGTTATTTTGTCTATTAGATAGGTATAAGTATTATATGTGTAATCAAATTTAATATTTTAAGTTCATTGCTCATTTTAATAGTCATAAGCATAATGCATATATAACACTAAAAGTGATACATATAAAAATAAAATTAGGCATGCTAATAATTATATTTTCAATTTGTTTTATGTATTGCCATTAAATACTGTTCTGTTTTATTTATGTTTTTGAAATTTCGTTAAAATAATCAAAATATCTTAATTTTATCTATTCTTCCAATTTTTATTATGATATTTTGTATTATTTTTGGTCGATGTAGATTTTTTATTATGGGTACGTATAAACACTAAATTCGGGCGTAGTACACAGTTGTTCAAATTTTCTAGAAACATAATTTATACCAGCGGTGGCCAAACTTTTTTTACCTGGGCCATAAAAAAAACTTTTTTTACCACGGTAAATTAAAATTTTTTTTTTACGTAAATATAAAATATTATAGTTCTTTCGTGGCCAGATATTAAATGATGGCGTGCCGGAGTTGGCCCGCGGGCTGTTGTTTGGCCACCACTGATTTATAGGTATACCATGTATGAGTAATACATAAATACTTATTCCACATATCGTAATTTCTATAGAATATATTCTATTATATTCTATCATATATTATTACCTATTCAATTATTGAATACTGATTTCTCTTCAAACGATTTTTTTCGATATTTTATTGTAATCCAAAAACAAATAACCGTGAATACTGGAACATTTCATATTTATTTTTTCTATACACCATAATAAAATTTTCAAAATATTTTTACTCTTTTTAACCTACTAATATTTAATAGGCATGAGAAATATTTAATTTTTTCAATTATATTTTCGATAAAATATAATTAATGCAATATACTTTTAGAAAAAATTTAATCAAACTAAAATAGTCGAATAAATTACTTTTTAATATCTGCAATATAAAAAAAACATAATTTGATGATATATTAGACTGAAGATCTATATCTCCGCCCAGAATCGATTTTCGTTTACAATGATAGGCATAGGTACATTGAATTCAAATGTAATACGTCCATTGCAATGATCTGCTGCTCAGCAGAGCGGTACTTACATTTCCAGCTAACCT
Organism: Rhopalosiphum maidis; assembly: GCF_003676215.2. NCBI lineage: Eukaryota > Metazoa > Arthropoda > Insecta > Hemiptera > Aphididae > Rhopalosiphum > Rhopalosiphum maidis. Next base: position 33,118,573 of record NC_040879.1, read on the forward strand.
AACCATTTTTTTAGTTTTTGTTCTATAACAGTTCATAAAAACAATTATGCTTAATCAAAATCCTGAAAAATTTAATAAAAAATTCCTCATAAGTTTTTAATTACAGAATCAAAAAAGAAAGTTGAACATAAGTTTACACTAATTTTTTTATAGTATTGAGTTAAAATTATAACAAAATCCCTCAAAATTACGAAAATGTACAAAATTATTAATACTCAAACTTCAAGTTTGAAAATTTAATACGGAGTTCCATAAATAAGTTTTCATTATAAAAATTGTAACTTATAAATATATTGTAATAGCATAAATATTGTTTATAAGCATCTGTAATTTGAATTTCGACAAACTAGCTATATTCATGTGTAAAATTACGATTACTTTTCAAACGGTTTTAGATTTTTTAATATAATTCAAAGAGTATCAACTATCAACACTAGAAACTTATAAAATCGCTATAACTTAAATTATTAAATCCAGTGAAATTTTAAAAATATTTAGACTTAATTTAAATTATTTATATTTTTAGGCATTTATGAGTTTTGATAAAAATAAGTTTTTTTTATAAGATATTGATAAAAAATTCTAGGTTTGGCCAAAACCTCGAAAATGTGTTACAAAATCCCATATAAGTGGATATAAAAGAATACTGAAAATACTGAATACTTTTAGACTTTATTTTAATTCAAGAATATATTTATAAAAATATAAAAATCATTTTTATATAAATGCTGGAACTTCAAATTCATTAAAATCACAAAATTTGCAAATTATTTTATACTTGAAAATATAAAAAATGTTCAATATTTATAACTTAGATTTGATAAGATTTATTACAAGAATTGTTTAGGTGGTTCATACTGAAACCAAAAACTCTTAAAAATATATTAATACACTTAATACAGATTTTTTTTAAATATAAACTGGATTATTAAACTACTATACAATCAATACTACCTAATAGTAAAATGAACCACAATAAATGGTTATATATTTATAATATTATAATTAATAATAATTTATCTTTTAATTCTAATTTAATATATTTATAATTAATACAGCCAATACAGTAATTTACTTAATGCTCATCATTACTCAATATTTATTCAATAAGTCAACTTCAACTATATAGGCGAACAGAAGTTTGTTTCCCTTCTATTAATCCAAATTTTTTTACTTAAATAATATCCATTCTTTTGTATGATTGTATTAAAAAATTTCAACATAATAATAATAACTAAAAAATAAAATAAAATAATAATTTACATATTAATACTTACTAGTTATATATTTTATTAATTTAAAAGCTATATTACTTTAAAATTTAAACTATACAATTAAAATTATATGTAACCTAGGAATTAATTAAATTTATTTTGTATACAAATATAGTTAAAGTAATTATAATCATCACAATAATTAAGTACAAATTTACTATTGAAGTATATATCATTAAAAATTTTAATACGATTTATAGTTTGTGTGAATACTGTATTAAAATAATTATGGTAGGTATTATATGTTTTTAGTACTTAACTTAATGTTGAGTGTATAAGTATACATAATGTAGGTACCTTACTTTTCAAAACGCTTTTATTTATTAGATACATCAGTTAAAAACCTTGGCATGGTATTTATTTTATTACTTTGCAAATTTTTACATAATCATATTTTTGTATTAATATTTAATTTAATAACCATTGTCCATTAACTAGAAAAATATATCTGCAATATTATGATATCACTTACGTATATCATTCCTCGATTGGCCGTCATGCTTCTCAATAAAATATTTTCTTCTATTCGTAGAGGAACTGATGGACATTCACTCATTTCCAGATCTGTATCTACGGGTCCACCCTCTCTATGTGTCGTGGTACTACGACATCGGTTAACATTTATTGTCGATGGTTTTGGTTTACCGGTTGTCGACAAATCATCTTTTAAGTGGTTTTTAATTACTGACATTTTAAATTGAACACATTTTTGGAAACAAATGATTGATAGTTGCCAATACCTATAAATACATAATATTATATGTATTTATACATTATACAAATTATTATATAATATATTTTGTTTAATGCATTTATTTTTGCAATATTTTCTATTTTTATTATACGATATATGTTATAAAAATATTTATCACGTCTTAAATTTTTAATGTACACATATACCTACAAAATATTATTTGTTACATTTTTTTTTTTTAAGTATACCTATATAATAATAACTATATGTCTACATTATTTTGTTTTCACAAGTAAAATGAAAAAGTACACAATTTACTTAAATAAAAATGAATTATAGAAACAGTTAAAGATGATTCTTGTTTGTTTAACCATGATGGTATATATTCTTTTTACGATTTAATCACGAGTACAATTTAAAACAAAATATCTTAATACATTTAATATGTAAGTATAATATTTAGGTATATTTTAAATACTTATATCATATATAATATAAAAACAATATTAAATTAAACGTATTATGAAATTATATCTATTAACAAACAAAATGTCATTCATCAGTACGAATTGATCATTATACCTACTAAAGTTTTAGCTGTTCAGTAATTACCTGAGTATATTTTGAAACTGCTATTGTACGGATTGAGGTTTGTATACAAAACTGATTACAGACCATTGAAAATATAATAGTGTGACTGGACCAACAATTGACATCTACATCAACTGCAATATATCTACATAGTGACAGCATATTGTCCATTAAGCTGTATAATATGTGATACCAAAATATCAAAATACCTATATTATTATTATGACATTTTGAATAATCTATTTATTGTTTTTATACATTAAGCAATCTGATTAAAACCTGCTTATATAATTATAAATTTTTGTATCTAAAATAAACAATACGAGAACTATAATAGGTAATAATATACTAATGTTTTACTAGTAGATGTCAACTTCATCTAACTATTATACAATAGCACTTATTTACACAATACAAAGGTCCCTTATAAATTATTATATGATACTTAAATAATGCATTCATTAATTTTAACTTACTATTACCTATATCAAACTCTATTATGTGTTTATATATATTATATGTACCTATATATTTTATTTTTTTTTAACGTTCATTATCGCATTATCAATAGCGCAAATCGCTAAGATGCTAAAGGTGAAGTCACAAAAAGATATAAATATTTCATATTATATAAACGAGAAAAAAAATATATTAGGTAGGAGGAGTTTTAGTATCCAAACTCCCTCCAACTTGGCTATATACACAACTTAAAATATTTGTAATATTCATAAATTATACTAAGATTATTATAGGACGGTAAACATTACAACATTATATATATTTTTTTTTATATTTATCAATAAAAATTTAAAATTACTATACACAATTTGATAATTACAATACTTGATTATCTATCTCTTTTAAGCATAGCTTGAGTTAGAGATAGAGAGTGTAACAATATTATACTAAAAAAAATCAAAAATAATAAAAATTTACAATTATATAAATAAATAAATAGTATACAGTTTAGTTAGTCATTTAAATTACGACAATTATAAAATAAAATTATAGAAAAATCAAAATTTCAATAAAAATAATAGATTTAGTTTTTAAAATTAAAAGTAAGATTCATAATGAAAATAATACAAAACACAAAATATTATTCTGACATTATTAAGTTAAATTACTTGAATGTAACTATCTAGTAATATATTCATAATACAATAATAGATTAAACTAATTCTATGAATAAATACTTATAAACACATTTTTAACACTATTTTGATGCTAATAGATGTTTTTTTTAAACTCATATGGCATTAAGTTAAGTACGTAGGCCCTAAGTAGTCCACAAATGATTTACCAAAAGATTTTTTGGCATATTTGACGGGAATATTATAAACCATATTTTCTCTTTTATTTTCTAAAAATGTGATGTTTTTCACCTTTATTAATCGTTTACATAAAAAAAAAAATTTTTAGCTATTTTTTTTATAGAGGGACTTAACTGGTAGAACACCCAAATCCCTATAGTTTCGACTAGTCGGCCCTTCAAAAGCATACTTATTCAAACATATTCTTACTATTTTGTTTTTATTTACTTGTAGCTGTTTTAAAATACAATCACCTAGTCCACCCCATATTAGTAACCCATATTGATAAATCGACTGATACAAAGCAAAATATATTATACGAATTATTTGTGTAGGTATTAAATTCTTAAGCTTTATAAATTTGTAAGTTATTGTACGTAGCTTTCCTAATAAATTATGTGTATGTAAATTCCATTTTAAATGTTTATTAAAAACAAAACCTAAATATCTGATTCTAGAAACTTCATTTATTATTTTACAAGTATGTATGTTGCAAGGATTTGTATTAAGCCATCTATGTAAGGTTATTGAGTTACCATTTGTATTAATTGAAGTCCTATTAATAGAAAAGGACATAAACATAGTTTTATCTTCATTTAAAGTTAGATTTCTATTACATAGACATTTTAACATTTATAAACTTTATTCAAACCAAACTTAGCTTTATCATGAACTCCATTCCACGATTTGTCCGAGAAAAGTAGACAAGTATCATCGCACAAATAATGGCCAAGTCATCAATATTAATATCACAGACGGAGTTAATATATAATATAAACAAAATAGGCCCCAATACACTGCCTTGCGGAAATCCACAATTAATAAAACTTTCTTAACCAACAACATTATGTATTTATATTTATAGACGATTTGTAATGGTGAGAATTCTTAATTAAAATTATTTGAAAATAATTCTTGGTCATTTTGGAGTGTATGTTAAAATGTAAGAAAATTGAAATTTCAATCAAAAAAAATAATAACCGAAGATAGCTTCGGTTAATTTTCTACTTGGACATTTTACACACGCATATTCTACCTGGTTATTTTCATTTTTCATTGGTGTAAGATATTTCTCACGATCATGTTGCTTTCAGATAGATACAAAAATAATCATATCTGTTATGACTGTCGACTTTGTATTTATATACAGATTGATTCTTTTATCATTAAAAACTCAATATTTCAAAAAAAGTTCACTTTTTAAATTTTTAGTTTCAGTCTGTTCTAAAACTATACATTTTTATTTTTTTCCTTATTATATTAAATAACTATCACCTAATCACTATTAACTTTTGATTTTCAAATGGCAACCTATATTTAAAATGTCATAAAATAGTAGGGCTAATTTTTTATGAATTTTGACATTAAAATTATTATTTTTCATTTAATCGTTACTCGTTAGTGAGTTATAGCTGCTTAAGGTCGGGTGGTTTGAGGTTTTTAGGTATTTACCCTACAAGTTATTATTGTGAGGAGTTATTAACTACAAATAAAAAGTTCGTCATTGCGTCGATAAGTCGATAATGAGTTTATTTCAAATGATTAAATGAATCAAGAAATATTATATAAAAACCGAAAACCACCCAACTTTAAAAAGCTATATCTCACTAAAAAATTAACGAAAAATAATCATTTTAACGTTAAAATTCATAAAAATATAGCCCTATTAATTTAGTACAATTTAATTATAAGTTGTCATTTGAAAATCAAAAATAGATAGTAGTTTTACTTTTTACTATTAAATAAAAGGGTAAAAAACAAAAATTTCATACAGTTTGAGAATACTTGACGAAATAATTAGTGTTTAATGATAAAAGAATCACTCTGTATAAGATATACAAGATACAATAAATAAGATTCCTTACAAGTTTCAATTTATTAAATTATTAGTTGTTGCCTTGTTGGATATAAAAAAAAATCTAATATACACAATGCGCTGAGTATCTACATACATTTTTAAGTGTCTGAAGTATAAATTTTGATGACATTTAATATTTACGTACTTATTAAAAAATGTACGATCTCTCATTTAATGATTATCTTATTTTTTGTAACTCAAACTGAATAACAGTAGACACTTAAAATTTCACCAAATGTTTATATTATCATTCCTTGCAATGTGTTATATATTTTTTAAATATTTTGACTCTACCAACTTTTTTTAGTTATATCTAATCTATATAATATACAAATGTGAAAATGGAAATCTTAGTCATTTATCTATGTTTTCTAAAAACTACCCATCCGATTATCTTAATTTTTTTTTTTTAATAAATAAAGAGAACAATAGAACATTATGGAACTAGTTTTAAGCCTATTTCTAATTTAATAAGTGAATAAAAAATCGAGTTATTAATTTTTTAAATAATCGACAAATACGCACATAAAGATATTTTTTCCATCCTTATTACTAATTATTAGTTATTATTAGAAATTAGTTTGTTTAGTGAATAGTTGATGTACCTACCTAGTATAATAGTACAAAACTTTTTCGTTGTTTTGGGTCCACATTATTTAAACTTTATAAGTCGTTGGTTTTTAGTCCGGAATAAAAAGGAAATCAAACTTGGGTCGTTCAACAAAAAATAATTAAAAAAAAATGATGCGCTGTTAAATGTTCAAAAATACCAAATCAGAAAATTAAAAATATTATTTATCCACACGCGTTACGCTAAATGTTAACATTAGGTTACCAAATTTAACACGAATGCATTTTGTACGGCCGTACGGGCAACATACAAAGACAAAGTGTAGGTACAACCGTACAGAGATAGTTAGTTTTTCTATAAATGTCGATAACACATTTTTCACCAGGTCAAAAAGCTTGAGTATTTAATACAAGGTTACTCATAAGTAACTTCATAAGTCATAAGTTGTTATTATAATTATTTAAAAATATTTAAGATACATTGGCAAGATTTTTTTTCTAATAACCATTTTAAATTTATTTGTTCACAAAATTTATCAAAACATTCAAAACCACGAAAATTTGCAAATTATTTAAAAAGTATAGATAGTTAAAAAATTATAAATTATTCGATTCTTACTATAGTCGCCACTAAATTTGCTTTTTTAGATAACTGATACAACAAATAGGTAACTTAACTGTGTATTATACTATTATGAAATAATTGAAATATAAATAAGGCTGGAAAAATTTCAAAATTTCACTTCAACTCGTTTTTGGTATTAGATATTTTCAATTTTTATAATATTTAGGTAATAAAATTTTAAAATAATATTGCTTGTACGAAAATTTATGGATCTTATGATAATATAAATATTTGGCTGCTAAAAATCAATTATAATCACGATTTGAAGACAAATATTGAAATATGTAACAAATACCTATCTATTACACGACCGTTGACACAGTGGTGTTAACCATAATAAAACCTCTGATACAAAATTACTTATATAGTTATATATATATTATATTATAATATCATAAAATATTCATTTTTTACTCTAAGGTGAATATATATATCTACGTATATATCAAACTTATTTTACTCCGATCTCGCTATCACGACCGGCTGATAGTGTTATCATTTTATTCGCAAAAGATAAAAACAGTTTGAAAAATATAATATATAAGATTTAAGAACAACTGAGTCTGACAAACAACAAGCAAGCAACAGTCGCCACTGAATTGTTGTTTGTAGGTAAAGACAAAAGTATAAGTTACACATTACCTCGATCAATTGTCGATTCATTATGTGTGGGAAGTGGTCCATTCAGCTCCTCTAAAACATCACTATGTGTACCTTCAGTAGCATTACATTAATACTTTTATTTGCCATTCTCAAATTTGATGGATTACACTCCACCGACACAACAATTTGGGGACCCGGTCTCAATCCATTAATTGTTTTGCCAGCTCGTTACTTTTACGTTCAGTATGATCAGGAAATGTAAGTCATATTGCACAAAATCTTATTTACGTTTAATACCAACCTACATCTAGTCATAACACAACAAATTAATTATTTATCAAATTCTGTAATTACATTGGCTGTACAATACAAAAGGGAAATAATTAACAAAAATTGGATTAGATACTTTAGATGAATGGTTTTCTCACAAAACTATACTAATTTATCTCAAATTATATCTTTATCATATACATATCATATCTATAATTTTGACTATAACTTAAATAGTAAGCTCAAAACATATATGAATCTGCTTAATATTATGAATTAATTTACAGAAAAAGTATCCCTTGTTTTATTAAATTAAATATATAATATTGTGTATTTAAAATATAAGGATTTTTGATTTTGAATTATTTTTCTTACTCTATATTATTGAGATTATCATTAGCATTTAAGCTATATATGCCTTTGAGGTAGATTTTAATTAAATTAAATTTTCAGTATTGAAATATTTGATTGTAGTCTCGAGAGCAACTATACTAAAGATATGTTCATTCATTAGATAATTTCAAATAATATTTGATGCTTAAAATATAGTATATACCTATATAATATAATATTACTGCTATTAAAAATGTTTCAGATTTAATATTGCAGACTTTAATGTTTTAATAAGTGGTAAAACAAAAAATGGTAATAATTGTCGCATTTGGACAAATATTTTAGATAGAAAAGACGCATCATTTATAGTCCGATATAAATTGTATGAAGTTTGCTATGAATTCAGAATATTAGTGGAAAATAAAAAAACATTAAAAAAGTACTGGAATCATTTTGAACAAGGTAATTGAAATTTAATATTGTATACCAATATCTAACTTGAGTTTTTTTTTATATCAAATATTGATGTATCTACTGGTTTATTAGTTAGGTTACATACAGTGGCAGATTTAAGGGTTCAAATAAAGTCGGGAAAACCATAACACGGGCCTTGTACAAAATTATCAGTAACAAAATTACCCTCATTTTACAAAATCACTTGGTTCAATCACGAAAAATAATGAATAATGAATATTCATTTTATAGTAACAAATCTTTTAATTTAAAAAAAAAACAAAATTAATAATAAATATATACAATTAAATAAAAAAATCAAGTACTCGTTTACTACCGTTTGACCTACTGTGTAGGATATTCGTTTTGTATGCTTCACCTACTGAACTGAAAATTAAATAATAAATAATTAAAAAACAGTCATATTAAAAATCATAAAATTAAGTTATTTTATTATTACAGATTACGGATTACATTCATTATCAATGAACAAAATATCAGTGTAAAAAAAATGTCATAAAATTATTTTATTATAAATATTTAATTATGTTTGGCAATAAATTTTTTGTACATCACTTAAAATTTTTAATAAAATCTTGCCTGTTAATAAATTGGTACCATGCCTCAATTAAATGACGTGGCGACATTTCAGCTGATGTTCCATGCATTTTTCGTAGGACTTTAGTTTTTAATACTCCCCATGAACATGTTATACATCGTATAGTACTGATTTCTCGAATTTCACTCGTAGCCAATCTTTTTTTCCTAATGTAAACATCTTGTTTCACCATGACATTTATAGCATAAATTAGCTGTGGTATATATATAGAAATTAATTTTAAGGGGAATTAAAAAAAAATTTCCATTCTTAAATTCCAATTAATTATACTATCAAAATCAATGCCCGTACCAATTATACATTCCAGGGGGGGTTTGAACCCCTAAAACCTCCTTATATACGCCACTGTAAATTAGTTTCGTTATTTTGTGGTAATAGTTTTGGTAGGTCACATACTAAACGAATACCAAAAATTATAATTGAGAACCTATACGAGTTTAAGCCTTGGAAAACTTGTTGATGAAATCGTTCATATCAATGTGTTATGCTGCTTCATACTACATTGAAAGTAAGGCTAATTTTTTAATCTTCTTAGTACATTCATAGCTCTTTCAGTACTCACACTTCCAATAGGTAATGTTGACAATATTTTTTAAAGAGTTTCCATTAGGGGCAATACATTAGACAATAAATGTCAAATAACTCAATAGATTATCTGTGCTTTCTGATTCTTTTGAATCTAAGAGATTAGTACACAGTAGTGTCGATTATATTATAATTATTATAAATTATATTATTTGAACAATAGTAGTGGGTAGAATATATAATAACTTTGATTTACATGTATAAGTTATTACTTTATTAGTTCAATCTTTTCTACTTTTGAAGAATTCTTATGTATTTAAATTATTTTATTATTAAAACAATGTTAAATTATATTCCAGTTTACAATATACATTTTTAGTCAAAATTTAAAATCAACTTTATAATTTAGTTGGGCTTCAGTACACAATTTAGGAGGGGACCCAATCAGCATTTACTGATTAAATAACTGTTAAATCCAACACTGGTTACCTAATTACAGGCAAGTACCTATATAAGTAAAGTAAATTATAAAATACAACAACTTATTTTCTTAGAATTTAAAAATTCAAAAAATTATCGTTATACAAGCTAACGAAAATAAAATTTATAAAGATGTCACTGGATTTTTATCATGACACAATTTTTATTTTAATCCCACAAGGCCACAACAAACCTATTATTTTTAATTTTAAAAATTGTAAATTTTCTTTTTAATAAAAATGATTTATTTATGTAAAATATATTTCAATTAAATACTGTAATATTCAAATATATAGTATCTTAAATTTTGAAAACATAAATACTTCTAATATTGTAATATAATGCAGGACCAATTTATCCAGACGAATGTGACTGCTCAAAAGTATCAATTGATACATGGCTATCAATTACTAAATGCAGAACTAATATCGAACAAATTAATAATGATCTCAATCAATTTAAGAATGTAAATTTTAAAACTGTATTTGGGAAAATGGCTAAATTTTATAGTCAACACCCACATAGTACAAGTGTTTGTCATTATGTTGTCAAGAATAATTTAGTAAGCATTTTTTAGAATGTAAAATTAATGAAATTAAATCGTAAGATAAAATAAAATAAATGTATTAAGTGCCTATTTTTATAACTTTATAAATTGAATTTTCAGATATTTCGAAAATGCTATGGAGAATATACAGGATTTAAGATGTTTATGGATAATTTATTACTGTCATTAAATCGAAAGGTAAAATTATTTTCTTTATTTAAATAAATGTGTTTTATAATTTCAAATAAAAATATTAATTATGGATAAAAACTTATGCTTAATTAATTTAAAGCATATTATAATGTATACATTGTTGTTTAGCTACGTATAGCACGTAATACATTATATTTCTAATTCAAAAATAACTATCTAATATGTTTCTACTTTTAAAATTTTTTAATATACAAAACTAAAAATAGCATTAAATTACAAAATTTAAAACAGGTAAATTATACATATAAACTTTTTTTTTTGTCTTACATAGTAATTTGTTTTCAAAATTATTGCCATTTATTCATTGGTGCAAATATCCTCACCCTTATTAAAAGGTGTTGTAAAAAAGCACTTAAAAGAAGCTCTGTATTAAATTTTAGAAACATTAGTTTTATCATTGGTAAACTATTTAATCATTTTAAACTGCCTTAATAAAGATTATCGTAAAAATGCTAAATGTCAGCTTATTTATGCATTGCCTACAAGGCTACAATCATTGCGGACAATTTAATTAAAAATGATTTTTTTTTACAGAACTGATAGAAATATAATTTGTTTAACTATGTTTTTTTATAAAATAATTAACATCATTAATTTTATGTTTTTTCAATAAATAAATAACAAAGTTACCTTGATATCACTTGAAAAAGTAATCTTATTACTACCCAACACTGTATTCAAGATGATTTAGTACTATTATATGTAGATGCTTTCAAATCATTTAATTTAATTTCCCACAAAATAAATAATAATTTAAATATTTTATAATTGCCTTTCCAATTGAAGTTAACTATCTTTTTAAATAAATTATTTATAGGTATTTTTACCAGATCTAGAGTTTTTTGTGAATTTGGGAGACTGGCCTTTATCATCGCCTAGAGAACTATTTCCTTTATTTTCTTGGTGTGGATCAAATTATTCTGTTGATATTGTGATGCCTACTTATGATATTACAGAATCAGCACTTGAAAATATGGGAAGGTAAATAACCTTGTTTTTAATCTTTCTTTTTTTTTTTATTAATTTTTAACACTTAAATGTATGTTTTGCTCTCTCTAGGGTAACCCTAGACATGCTGTCAGTTCAAGGCAACATCGAAAAACCATGGTCACAAAAAATTGAAAAAGGTTTTTGGATGGGTCGCGATTCTAGCAAACATCGATTGAATCTCATTGAACTCAGTAAAAGAAACCCAGACATTCTCAATGCTTCGATAACAAACTTTTTCTTTTACAAAGAATTGAAAGAAAAATATGGTCCAGGAAAGAAGCCTATTTCTTTCTTTAAATTCTTCGATGTATTATTACAATTGCTTATATTATATTTAACTATTTAAAAATTCTAATTATATCATTAATTTATTTTATTTTTTTCAGTACAAATACCTATTAAATATTGATGGTACTGTAGCTGCTTATCGGTTTCCATATCTATTAGTGGGTGATTCATTGGTTTTTAAACAAGAATCTGAGTACTATGAACATTTTTATAGTGAACTGATACCATGGGTTCATTATGTGCCAATAAAAAGACATTTAGATGATTTGGTAGGTCTGATAGATATTATGATGAGCGATGATAAGACTGCAAGAAAAATATCATTAAACGGTCAAAAATATGCAAGAGAACACTTAGCACCTCATAACATATTGGGATATTACTTACTATTATTTCAAGTAAGTTTAAGATAATATTACATCTGCATCATTTTATCAAACATAACTAACAAATTGACATTCAGCAAAACCAATAATGTATGTATTTAGTTTAAATATTAGAGTGAATTGATTTATTATCAAACTCTAGGATAAGAAAAAAAGACATGTAAACACACATAATGTTCATACCTTTAATTTTAATTATAAGCTGACTTACAATATATCATTAGTTCCGCTATTAATTTTCTGTCGTATGGTTGTAAAAAAAAAACATTTTTTAAGTGTCTAATGTCTTCTATAAATTTGGAATAATAATTTTGAGTGAGTATACTTTCTAATCCTTGTCAATGTTAATCCGACAGTACAATGATCCCTTAAGTGTTATATTAACAAGACTACTTTATTTGGTATATTATGGCAACATATTAACCACACAAATTATACTGAACATTGTGATAGTGTAACATTTATCAAGAAATATATAATAAAATATATCAACATAACTATCTAAGAATTTTACATTGTATTATATTTTGTTATTTAAGTTTCAATTGAACATTATTTTAGTTTATAATGAAATAATTATATTACTAATTTTTTTGATTAGAAATAATATTATTATTTTATCAATTATAATTATATTTTGCATAGATTTTAGTTATAAGTATTAAATAGTTTATAAATTTTAGTGAAAATGTATTCTTTTTAACTTTCTAGAATTATAGCAAATTTTTGACCTCAGTAGAAGTTCGCCCCAATATGGATGAAGTGATAAGTACTCCCAACAGTCATAACCAAATACCCTGTCAATGTGAACCTGAAAATTCCATGAAAAATATTAAGACAGAACTTTAATAACCATAATTGACGATTAATTCTTTTACAGTAAAAAATAATTAATATTTAAATATTTTATTTTATTTTAAAATAACATTTGGAAATAAATTAAATTTTCCTTAACATATTACTAAATCTATACCAGACAACCATATAAGTAATTAAAATGTTTGTTAATTGATACTGAGTGTATGTAATGCAATTTATAACTTTAATATTTATCTCAATTTTTTAATAACCAGACTCCTATTTTTTTTATTGTATTGAATCTCATTAAGTGTTTTTTTATTCTTGCCTACTTTTCGAGTCAGTTTATTATATTTTATAAGGAATTATTAAAGATTTATTATTATTTTTTTTAAATTTTATATTGTGTATTATATTATACTAAACTATACTGCATTACGTATTATGTTTTATGTTAATTTATGAACCTATACTTATTTAAAAACTACAATTTTAGTTTCATTGTTTACAATTAATGATTTAATTTTATATTCTTGCCAACTTCATTAGTTAATTTATAAGAAAATGATGGTACTTTACTTTTATTAATTCTATATATGACTATTTTTTACCATATTATACTATATTATTGTATTACCAAGACTGGGCATTAAAGAGTTAATAATTAATTAAATCATTTTATAGCTATGTCAAGTTATTTTTTTCCCAAAATATACCTATATATTTTGTTTTATAAAAAGGAATATTATATTATTTATTTAATGTAAATACAAATTTTGTAGAATTTTGAGTGTTAAATGTGAATATAAATATAATGTCATACTATTAACTTCCATAGAAAATAACAGTATCTCACACGACACATATTAATTAATGTGTTATTAATTTTAAATCATTTATTAATTGTATAACTATATAACCCAGTTTGACTTTTTATTATTTATATGAAAATAAACAGCTTTAAATTTAAATGAATTAATTGGCAATACTGATTTTATGTGTATTATGATCTTATGCCTGTGCTGCCTATCCAAAGGCCATTTCCCAGTGACTACGGTGAACTAATAGCATTAGGTGTAATTAACCTGAATTTGGTTAAAACCCTATAGTTTTCAATTTATATTTTGGAAATAGGTACACACTACATATTTTACAAACAATTAATTGTACATAGCTAAATAATTAATGGAAAGTTTATAATATCAATTGATTATAACTATCCTAACTAAATTTAAATTAAACCCTTAGCTATCAGCATCAGAGTATCAGACAATAAAAAAACCGCATAATAGTCAATAAATAAATAAAATGCATACCAGTACACACACAACACACATAATATTATGTAAAGAGTTCATAATATGAAAGTCGAAAATCCATACCTTATTTAGTGATATAAGAGTTTATAATTTAACTATCTACCTGTGTAACTCGCTCTAAGTGAGTACCCTAGATTGGAGATATAACTATTAACTTGGGAAACAGTCTAGTAAGAAAGCTAGTAGTCTCAAGTTTAATTTTGTGATAGGGTGGGTGATGACAATGTTTGCGACGTTGGTATCACTGATTTGGTGCCTTGATACTTTGGTGGTATTGTTTTGGATGTGTAAAAATTCTATAAAAGCCTAGTTTTTACAAGCTTATATACAGTTTAAATTTTAAATTTTGAAAATTATTTTGTAGTTAAAAATTCATAAAAAAAAAATCCTTTTTATATCCAAAATTTAAAAATGTAATACAAGATTCTATATATTATAAATGTTTTATTGTCTACAATAAAAAAAAAGTATTCCAGAAATTTTTAATGAACATTTTAAGTTCAAGTTTTTACATCATTGGATATTTACTCGTAAATTAACTATTTCTCATCAAACAATTGTTGATATTTTGTTAAAATTCAAAAAAAATATAACAATAAATACTTGACTTGACTTTATGCAAAATATTTATATTATCATTTTCTATACACAATAAAATTTTAAAAATATTTCAAGAATAATTCTTAAAAAAGAAAAAGTACACAAACGCATACAATCAATCAATAAAAAAAAATATTGAATTTATTTTGTAGTTTGCATTGTAATTGACAATTTAGATAATTTTGAATGATAACTAAAGTTGTTAACAATATAAGTTTAAAAACGATATTTATAAAATGAAAAATAAATTATAAATATTAAGCTAATAGTCAAGCTTTAAATAATTATTTTAGTTGCGCAAACAACAATTTTGCATGAAATCCTATACTTAATATTTATACTTAGAATGCTTATAAGTTTAAAACTATTTATTTATTTATATACATATTAATGTGCTTGGTGTCCAATAAAACAGCTAATAGTTTATGTTAAATATTTACAAATTTATATATCAAAATACGAATTGATTTAAAAAATATTGTATGATGTATTATTATTTGTTTTTTTTTTTTAATCACAAAACTTGACTAATAAAATTTGTGAATTTAACTAAGAATTTGAAATGAATAATTTTATTATAGGACAAAGTAAAATATTTAAAACAGAATTTAGTCAATTTTCTAACACATTATATTATTACACCCAATAGAGAAGACATATTTCACTGATCAAAGCAAGTAGTCTTAATTCTTGTCAATGAATAGATTTCTATCATCAATTTAGTATAATTGTAACATACGTTTCATCAAATTAATCAAATATATACAATAAAAATATGGTAAGAATTTAATGTTTTATCAGCATTGAAATTGTATTATAATATTAGTTAATTTTCTATTAAACTTGTGATTAAAAACAAACATTAAAAAAAAACCATAAATTTTAAATTAGTTTAACAAATATTCAATGAATGAATTAGTTGTAGCTGACATACTAGCTCGACCAGAGATATTTTTATCATTGTTAATACCAAACACATTTGATCCAATTATTTCAATATCATGTTTTGGCTTACAAGTGTATTCAAATGGCACATATTCAATATTCCCGTTCGACCAACCCTAAAAATGTATATATATGTTAAGATAATTATGGACTTAAAATGTAATACTTTATATTCATACATACAATTGTTAATAAAGACCCTTTTTCGTAAGTTGGTTGGAATGCGATTGTAGAAGGTTCTTCATCAAGCCGCCCTTGAATAATACAACTAAAACATAGATGATCAACGATTTATTCACAATATGTGTAATAACACCAAAATTAGAGACTTACAATGGAATACAATCTACAACAGCTTCACTTATAGCAGTTTGGAATACAACTAGAGTCCCACTATTTTTAAAAGTTATTGCTAAACGTTGAGCATTCTGATCCCAGCACATGTCAGAAAGTGTTCCACCAATTCTATAGAATAAGCAAACATAGGAAGTAAGGTTATCATCAAGTTACAAGCATATTTTGAACAAAAAGCTTATAATATAATGTCTCTATTACATATAATTCTTAATTAACAGTATATCCTACTGATATACATACATATATATATATAAGCAATAATTTTTATAGAATATTTACTATTTCATATTCAATAAAATAATTGTTATTAAATTAATGACACAACATCTAGCTAATAAATATTTTTTGATTGAATTAAAACAGTAAACTAATGAACCAAAATCAAACATTGTCAGATAATCGAGTAGGTGACTACTGACTATAATACAGGTGTTAAACTAGAACTCATTACCCAATGATTGATCATTACATAACAAAAACTATTCCGAGCGGAGATCTAAACTCTATATAGTATAATTTATTTATATTCACATAATTATCAATTTTTTATCATATTCTAAGATATTTTTAACCCGTCAGTAGGCGCGTTAGTTTTTGTAACACGCGCTCACTCCTCCAATTTTTACTATTAAATGTAGTTATTCTAACTGCAAGTGAGAATTTCGGAATAAATAAATTCATATACATGGGCACATAAACAGTTATTTATTCCGAATCTGATTTCGCTTCTGAACCCTATTGATGGGATTTACATATAGTACATATAGCGTGACACTCACTTTGACCATTTTAATCGATTGTAATTTCAACACAAGACTTTGGATTGGATTATATTATTTATAGAAAAATTCTCTGGTATGATAACATAAAGTATAAATAGATATCAACAATAAAATAATTAAATTAAAGCCAATAGAGGTAAAAATAGAAACTGAGTGAGCACCACGTTCGTACGCAACTACTAACGGGTTAAGATGTTGTTAGAACAACTTATGAAAAATATTAGATTACATTTTCAAGTTTTATAAATTAGAAAAAAATTTTACCAGAACAAATCAAAAAGTAATAAAATTTTAAATGTTTATGAATAGCTTAAAAAGAGGCAAAGTATTATTAAAATGTTATTGTGTCTTCTAGAAAATACTAACATCAAAATGTGACAATATTCACTAAAACTAATATGGTTTAAAAACCAATGATAATATTTCTATAAATAATATTATATAATATAATAATATTCCTATTTTACCAAGTGGTACGTTCTTTTTATTAATATGTATATTATATCATATATTATTAAACTTGAACATACTCTATATATATATATATATATATTAAATTTCCATTATCAATCATGTTAACTCATATTTTTAGAAAAACACTGTTTAGCAAAATAGCAAAAGAAATTGGAGAATATGGCTATTTTAGATTGATCCCTTTAAAAATGTTATAAATAATTTATACGATAATAAAAAATAAAAAAAAACTCCAATTTTACATGTATTATATTAATTGAAATATTAAATAAATTAACAAATTATTAATTTATTACTCACACTTTATCATTTATACATTCACTTTTGATATCAATTATAGGCCATGCAACTTTTTTGTAATTCCTTGATCCATTGAACACATCTGATTTTCGAAAGTCAATAGCATTTATAATAGAGCATGAATCAGTTGCAAATAATAAAACTGAACTGCAAGGTGACCAACATGCACATTGTACTCTAGATCGGTTATTCAAAGACCACTTATCTGAAGTCCAGTTATCAGTGGACCAAATTCTATAGAAAAAATAAAAATTTAAATGGAAAAATTTTAAATTTAAAAGTTTTAATTAAATTAACCAGCATTACCTAAATGTTTCATTAGTTGAACAGGAAAAAACTTTAGTATTATCAGGCGACCAATGTACAAAGTTTAATGTGTCAGAACTAATTCTACGTAATGGTACACAGGTTTCTAAAGGATAGTTCCAAATATACATTGTTTTAGAAGTCACTGCGCTGGATATTAAAAGATCACCCTAAATAAAAATGTAAAATTATATGTTTTTCCACTACTTTTTTAAAAGAACTATAAAAATATGCAATGACTAGAACTATGTAACAAAACTTTTAAATAAATATAAAATTTATTTATTGCTTATCAAAACATTTCGCTAATCTAAAACGCAGATGAATAGTTCCTAATGGTTACATTAAGGTATATAGAGTTTATTTAGAAATTACCATTTTATTCCATGATAATCCAGTAATATATCTATGATCATCTCTGATAAATTTGCAAAAATTATTTACTGTTGGTCTTACGTGTATGTTGCTAAACTCAATTGTCCAGATGAAAATTCCTTTTTCACATCCAACTGCTAAAGTACCAATACTTAGCGGTCTAAAATAAAAAAAGTCAACTATTAAATGCTAATAAATAAATAAAAAATGTTCAGAAATACCTCCAAGCTAATGATAAAATGGCTCTCTGAGATTTACATTTTATTTTTGCTTCAGAACCTTTTCGATTGTAAACATAAATAATATCATGGGAAGAAGCAATAGCAAGTTTAGTTATCTGTGGGTGCCATGACATACAACGCACTACACTAGATGACCATAATTTTGTTCTACTTATATCTGTTAACACCAAATTTTCAGGGCCCTAAAATAATTATACAAAATTTAAAAATAATTAAATTAATGTTTAAGTTACAAAGTAATACAATTTCACATATTTATTAAAAAAAAAACTTAATAACAAAGAAATTGTAATTTTATTTATATCTTAAAGAAAAAAAAAAATCAGTATTCATTTTGTAATTTTTTTTCTTAAATATTTAACGATAATAGTATCTGAATATTTATATTAAATTCTGTGATAATTACAATTATTTTGAAAAATATTTATGCATTTATGTTTGTATATTTATTTTAATAAAAGTTTCTATAAAATTAGAGAATAATTAGGAACTATTTATATTTTATATAATTTATTTAACTGTTGTATCAGTTGTAATAATAATTATAATTATCAAAAAAATTTTAAAAAGGTGATAAGACTTAAAAGGAAGTTTTCAGTATTTGTGAAATAAAAGTTTAGTATTTATAAAACATGTTACCTTCAAACTTGCACGAGGAGAAAATTTCATAAATAGTCCTAATGAATATAAAAGAACTGAAAAATTACTGGAATTTCTTTTAAAATATTTTGTTAGTTCATCACAAGCAGTCCAGAAATTTTCCTCGGCACTACACAAAACAAAAAACCAGATATTAAAAATACGTCATATGTTCTATAATCAAAAATAGCTAATAAAATACTTAGAAACTTAAAATGTTTTAATAATATCATACTTACAATTTACTTAAAATTTGTTGTAATGTTGTTAGTCCTGAAGTTGGTAAAAATAAAGGTTCAGGATTTTGATCTCCTTTCAATTGTACCACAATATTTGGGTAACCAATTGCCTATAATATAGAAGTTGATTAATGTTTATCAAACGTAAATTGAATAAATAATAACTTATTCAATTTTCTTTTTTTTTTTCAGTACTTTGGATTTCAACAAGGATGTCATTAGCAGTACAATTCAAGAAAAACAATTACAAACTTTCATCAGAAATGGTTAAATTTATAAAACAACTCAAAACTATAAAAAAAAAGATGAATTAATATACCAACCTCAGGTTTTACTCTTTTAATAACAAATGGCACGGAAGCGTTCTTATCTGTGAGACTGTAATCCCGTAGTTCAGGAAAATCTCTTAGAGAACACATATTAATCGTACCTTTTTACTACGTCAAATTAATTATAAAAATGTTTATATTAAATCCACGGACTAAAATACCGGCGATTAACCGTTACCTAATAACGCGCACGACAAACTTACAGTATAGTATAATATGACTTTCGTTATCAAAATTCAAAACACCGGAAAATTATTTTGTACACCGAACGCTATGTATAACAATAAAAATGCAAATAAAAATTATTTGTAATAGCCAAAAATTTGAGTTAAGCACAGTGTTATGTTTTCTATGACTACAGCAGTTGTGGTTAAATCATTTTCTACTATGCGTCAGTTGTAGTCTATACTGTTTAAACAC
Organism: Rhopalosiphum maidis; assembly: GCF_003676215.2. NCBI lineage: Eukaryota > Metazoa > Arthropoda > Insecta > Hemiptera > Aphididae > Rhopalosiphum > Rhopalosiphum maidis. Next base: position 33,139,330 of record NC_040879.1, read on the forward strand.
TTTAAACTCGTCAAGTCGTAACGACCATGATATTACTAACGAGGTATGTTAGCGGCTTATCACAAGAATACGAGTTGTATCAGTTGTGTGCACGTGATAAGATAGTACTATCGTTGCACGATTGTCTCATTTAAACGCATCGGCGTCAGTGCCCGCGAAACTTTAGTTATATTAGTAATTAATACATGGGTCATCAAATGGCGGCTTGCGAATTTGATTTTATCCGGCCCAACCGGCCCGCAGACAAAGAATAAATAGCACAAATTACGATTTACGACAACATTTTAATGTATTATTGTTGTATAATATTATTGGTTTTTAAATAATGTAAACTATTAAAAAATGTACTTAGAATTTTAATGGCCCGCGAACAATTTTCAGATTCCCAAATATGGCTTTTCAAAAATATTAATTGGTGTGATTTGGTGACCTCTGTTATAATATGTACCTACATAGTACATGCCGCCATTTACTAACCAACAATTTTTTGTGTTTGAGTAGATACACGATAAATTGTCAATAAAGTGGTTCGAATTTAAACTTTGGAGGTGGTTTTGGATAGAAAGATATAATTTGTACTTTCGAGAGGTCAACATTCCCAGTATTTTTTTTGTAATCCAGTAATTGGAAAAAGTAAACAAATTAAGGAAAAACGGTATACATTTTACACTAAGTCAGATTTTATCTAAACTATTGTTACTTTATTTTGTTATAATTCAAAAGCAGCTATTAACCATGGAAACTTGAAATATTTACCAAGTAAGTATTAGCAATATACATTATTTTCAAAATATATTGACTTTTTTTTGTATATTTATAGGCAAATTACATATTTTATTTTTTTTTTAGTTTATTTTATAAATGTATATGGATGAACACTGCAAGATTTCTAATTAATGGATCATTTTCCTGAATTACTGAGAATTTATATTGTCACAATAATTTTTATATGCATTTAAATTATTTAGAATTTTGACTAAAGTTGTGAATATTTTATAACAGTACAAGCAGAGCCAAGCCGGGGCAAATCATATTTTTTTTTTGTTTATTTTCGCCGAAAAATTATAGTATACAATAATGAATCATTTCATGAATGCGAGACCCAAAATTTCGTACCAAACTACCAAAGCGCGAGACCTCTGGTAACCGGCATTGGTCCATGGTACCTACTTAATACACTAATAAAAGATATTGTATCATAAAATGTTTACTATAATTGGTGGTCCCATGAATCATGTCTTAACACTTAATACTGGATTGCTTTAATTATTATAGGCTTATTAAATTTTAATGAACTATATCAGCACATTATGGGCCACACTATGATTGCCACTCAATGACTCAATCACTTTAGTTCACTACCAGCAGTAACGGACCACTAGCTCTCTATTGATTCAATATTTTTTATTGATATGTAATCCAGCATTAGTATTGATTATGGTCCATGGATATGTTAATAGTACCAGTACGTATATTTCACTGATTTCAGTCTGTTTTTTCATAATATCAAAATTATTGTCAAAAGTTATATGCATTTAAAATTACGCGGGTTTCAAAGAAACTAGTTCAAATGTAACACTGAATACGTGAGTAGGCTAGTGGTCATGGTCCGTGATGCGTTTCTAAGGTTTATAGCACGCACAGATATGTATAATAAACTAGATTGCTAACTGATGATAATATGCGAAGTTATTATCCGCCATTTTAATCGAGGCCGATGTAGATTTTGCCTTATCAATTGTTGTTGTTGTCTGTTGACTTGTGTACTGTACTACTGTGAAAACTCAAAACTGAGTAGTTGACACTGTTGACAGTATTGTTGTGTTCTGTTTTTTGCAATAGGTATATTGTTTTGAGACTTAATATTTTTATGCTATTTTTCCAATTATGCCATATAAGTGCTGTGCTGATGGATGCAGTAGCAAGGACGGGGTTGTTGGTTCAACTACAAAATTATTTAGGTAACTAAATACTTTACAAAAAAGTTATCAAAAATAATTAGCTCTACTGAAATACACTTTTAATAATGTGTTTGATATTTTGTTTTTAATTATAGATTTCCAATCGATGAGTTAAGGAGACAAAAATGGGTGCACTCTATCCAAAGAGATAACTTCATTCCAACAAAATTTTCACGCTTATGCAGTCTCCATTTTAATAAAAGTGAATTTGTTGAAGCCCCCGAAAAACTTATATTAAAAAATACAGCTATACCATCCAATTTCGATTGTTCCAAAAAAGCAATAAAATGTTTAAGCAGCAACAAATTTGATCACAATTATAGTTCTTCAGGTAAAATTAAATTCTTCTTTACATTCAATGTTGTATTTGTACTACTTACCTATTACTACTACTTACCTATATTAAGTAAATTACATTTTTATCTACAGTTTCTTCTTCATCAAATATAATTAATATAATAACTACTTCTCCTAATTTACCTATTGATTCTGGTGTTGAAAATGCTGGGTGTAATTATGAAGTTGTCGATCTGACTTTTATTGGACCTAGTAAGTTAAATATGTTAACAATTTTAATTTATATACAATAATGCTTTGTCATGTATTAAATTTGTTGCAGATTCCAGCCAGTCACCTCATACCCCTACATATACACCAACACTTAAAAGAAAATTTAAAAAAAAATTGTTTGATACACCAAAAAAAGCCAACCTCAAAAAGCGAATTAAACTTTTACAACAAACGGTTAGAAGGCAGAACACAAAAATAAATTCACTTGAGGTATTTACGTAAATGCTAACTGAGAAAGATTGGCTTAGTCTTAGTACACACTTAATAAGTTATTATAATATGTGAAATGCCTCTAGTGATTAGTGATGACTGATTACCGGATGAGTGAAACTTAACTGTATATTTATATATTAATAAACTATATTGTAATTTTTATTAATAAAAATTATTCTTATCAGCAATTGATGTCTACTATTGGATCCTGTACTGATAGAGAAACTACTAATATAATTGAAAAAAATTTTACTGAGGTTTTTTTAAAAGATATTATAAATAATGGTAATGTGGCTCCTACTGCAAGGCGATACAGCGAAGAAGTAAAAAAGTTTGCAACTACACTTTATTTTTATTCTCCAAAAGCATATAACTATGTTAGGTAGGTATATATCCTCAATAACTGAAACAATTATATATTTGAGTTACAGAAATTGTAATTTTGAAAAATAAATTGTAATTTAAAGGACTTCAATTTCTTTGCCTAATCCAAGTGCTATACGAAATTGGGTATCAAATATAAATGCTGAAACTGGTATTTTACAAGATGTCCTATTAGAAATAGGTAAATTTCCCAAAGAAGACAAATTTTGTTGTTTGATATTAGACTCCATGAGTATTAAAAAATCAGTTCAGTGGGATAAAGTTAGTCATATGTATGTATTATTAGAAAATATTATTCATAGTTGAATATATTATAACTAGATATAAATTTATAAATTAAAATTTTTTAAGGTTTGTTGGTTATTGTGACTATGGTAATAGTTTGACAGTTGAAGACTGTGAAAAAGAGTCAACGGAGGTTTTAGTTTTTATGTTGTCTAGCTTAAAACAAAAATGGAAATGGCCAATTGGGTATTGGTTTGTAGATAAAATTAAATCAAATGTACAAGCTCAATTAATTAGGATTGCTATTACCCAATGTGATAAATTTGGGATTAATGTTGTGGCAGTCACCTGTGATGGAGCATATGCTAATTCTTCAACTTTTAAAACTCTAGGATGTGATCTAGACCAACCTTTTGATTTTATCAAGTCTGATTTTTCGATAACTTCAACTAAAGCTAATGTTTATTTCACACCTGATGCATGCCATAATGTTAAATTAGCTAGGAATGCTTTGGGAACACTAGGAGTATTTAAAGATTCAAACAACAGTCTTATTGAATGGAGATATATTCATAAATTATTTGAACTGCAAAACGACATGGGCTTTAAATTGGCAAACAAGATAAACTCTTCACATATAAATTGGAAAAGCAATAGTATGAAGGTAAAGTTAGCAGTTCAAACACTTAGCAGTTCCGTCGCAGACTCTCTACAATTTCTATCCAAGACCTCAAAAGATTTTGAAAATTGTGATGCAACAATAAGATTCATCAGGGTTGTAGATGAGATTTTTGATTTCTTGAATTCCAGAAACCCATATGCAAAAGGCTTTAAACAACCAATTAATAAACAAAATATTCAATACTTAGAAACAAAAATGAAAAATAATATTGACTATTTGTATTCACTGAAGACAGCTACTGGGCAAGATCTGTGGAAAAGTAAAAGAAAAACATTCATATTAGGTTTTGCTGCATCCATAAAATCTACTATAGCTATAGCAAAGGATTTGTTAATAAATCAACATTTTAAATTTATTCTGACATACAAATTAAGCCAAGATGCAATAGAAATTTTTTTTGGATTTATGAGAGGTCGATTGGGTCATAATAATAATCCTACCTGTTTGCAATTCAAACATGCTCTAAAAAGTACTTTATTGCACACTTCAATAAGACTTAGCTCAGGAAACTGTACACTGATGTCACCTCATGAAGATTCTCTTTTTTCAATCAAATGGAAATATAAAGCACCAGAACAAAATTTAGAAAATGAATTTGATATTTCATTGTTAGCAGAACAGTACAATAAATTAGATTTTAATAGCATCACTATTGAAAATATATTATATTACATAAGTGGATATATTGTTAAAAAACTAATCCCAACTTTGAAATGTGATGGTTGTATTGAAGCTATTACAGATCCATACATTGAAAATGATCACGTTTATCAAAATAATACCACACCAAAATATTTTACAATTATGAAAAACAGAGGCGGTTTGAAGTATGCTTCTTATGGGGTATACAAAATTGTTAAATTGACAGAAACATTATTTAAAACCATTATGGTGGATAAAAAACAAATGTTTATTAAAAATATGGATTTAAAAATTATGATAAATGTCCAAAACTCACTGGCGACAGACACCACGCTATTTCCAAAATGTGATGCTTGCTGGAATTCAACAGATTTATTGGCAAGACCTCACAAAATCGATATTATAAACAAAGTAACCAGAACCTATCTTAACGTGAGATTATATTCTTACAGTAAAATAATAACATCCTCGATTATGAAAACTGCTAGTAAACGACAGAAACTCAGTAAAACCATTTTATTTTATAACATGTAAAAATTGTTAACCTATCTGAATAAACTATGTTAAAAATTGTTATTGATATTTAGATACAAAATTTGTTTAAATAAGAAAAATAACGTGCAATAAAAATTTGTTTTATAATTTAATTATTTATTTTTTTTATCGGCTTCCTTATCAAACAAATCTAAGGCCGTGATAAAGCCCATAGGCCTCGAATTAAATGGCTGCTGTCTGCTTCAACTAAACACATTGATAGGATGCAGCAGTTAGCAATCTAGTTTATTATACATATCTGTGATAGCACGAACCACGAACTAAGATAAAAGGTATATCTTAGTTCGTGGTTTATAGAGTATAATCTATAAACCTTGAGGTTCCCCGTGGTCTTAGGTTTTCTTATCAGTCCTATCTCTAGTATCTTATTTATTAATTTTTATAATATTGTTTACAAATTTTACTGATATTAACTACAGTTTAAAAAGTGTCAAACCGTCTAATGTTTTTATTATTTAGGTTTTGTATTTAATTTTAATATTTTATTCACAATAATCAAAATCAAAAACATTCTGTTCAGTATAAATCAGACATGCATGTTTCTAACCGACATTGACCTATTATGATGTAATAATATTCCAATATGATCTACATTTTTTGAAATTAGTGTTTAGGTATGTATTTATTTAGATTATAAGTAATTTACTAAAATATTTCATTAATAATTATTAATAAGCCAAATTACCTAATCTATGTCACTCATTTATGAAATAAAATATATTAATCAACTCTATCAATATATTTTTAACAAATAATATAAAAGATTATCTATTATCCATTTCAAAAATATTTTGACATTAATTATAAATTACAATATTCAATAATAGAAAAAAATTTTATTATTCTTGTATACGTGATGAAATATAATTATTAACAGTATAATAATTTAATAGTACACATAAGTATTGACAGGCCCGGATCTAGAAAATTTTAACAAGGTGTGCTCGGAAAAAAAAATGTTACACCTTTCTACTTTCTACTTAATTTATTAGAGTTAACTTTTTTTCAAACATCAATATTTATTAAATAATAAATAATAATATAAAAATGCATTGTGAATAGCGATCTAATAATAATACTTATCGAGTATCGATAAACAACTAACAATAGTTGTTATTGTCGTAAGATAGCAGAAAGTACCGATATTATTATTTTTATTTTAAAAAATAAAAAATATAATTTATAGTATAACTTTATTTTATTAGTGGCTTAAATGACCGGAGGTGCAAAGCACCCATAGTTCCCCCCCCTGAATCCATGCCTGAGTATTGAGCAGGCATATTTTTGAAGGTTCAACCATGCTTCCTAAATTTTTTTGTGTTTTTGCTTCACATAAGTGAATAGCAACACCGCATAACTACCAAAATCTGAAATTTAACTAATTTAAAGTGACAAATTATAAACCATATAAATTTATATTCATCACTGGATCAATTTTTGCAATTTTAATATAATTATATAATTGATTAGGTATACATAAAACTAATGCAATTTTTATTGTTTTTTATTATTATTATTATTATTATTTTTTTATTTTACTTCAGGTTTTTGGAGTATGATTTAAACCCATATTTTTTATGTTTAACATTGTAAACTTCTTTATTATAATATTCTATAATTCTATTAAAACATAATATATATAAATACTTAATTTTTAAATAAAAATAACTATTTACTTAATGTATTAATTTATTTATATTTATATTTTGTGTTGTTTTATATTGAGTATAATTAACTAATAGTATTGCATTATATGCAATTTTAGACAAAGAAGAAGATTATTATTTAATTACAATACAATTAATGTAAATAATGTTAGTGTTTCTTCTACTGTACAGCCCACTGTGTATAAGTTTCAATAACAATTTAGATATTGTAGATTTACAATATGAAAATTTTATTTGCCAATACTTATATTATATTTTTGTTAAAAATTTAAATTATATTGTACATTTTAATTTCTGAGAGGAGCTATGAATATATTGATTTTACAATGATGTGTATTTTTTATTATTTTGTTTCTAGAAATCTTTTTTTATAATAATTATAAAAATTTCAATTTATAACTTATCTTTTCTAATAGGTAATAGGAAATTAAATTTAGTTATTACTTTGCAGGATCAAAACTAAAAAATGTATTGTACTTGTTTTACTCAATAGTTGGAAAAAAACGAAAATATTAAGGAAAAACCATAATTTTTACATATACCAATTTTCTTTATTTTTTGTTTTGTAAATATTAATAAAAAATGTTTACTATTATCAAATACAGTAATATTATACAATTTAATACTGCAAGGTTATTAATAAATATAATGTAATTGAAAAGAAAAGTTGAATGTGAATCAATAATTATTTTTTAGGAAATCAATCGCGATGGGTAAAATAAATTGCAAAAAGTTTAAATATTCCGGTACCGGGAATCGAACCCGAGCCTCCTGGGTGAAAGCCAGGTATCCTAGCCACTAGACCATACCGGAGATGTAGCCGTTCAAGTCCAACAAAAGCCAAATGAATTGACTATGCGTTCATGAAAATGTCGAACCCAGTAACAGTGATTACGCCAGGGTTTTATACTCTGTAGAGCCAATATAATATCTATAAATAAATGGCCTAAATCTTAATGATATGTACAAGCAATGAAAATTCAGCATTTCATTTAGTTAGAATAATATATAATGTAATATGACTTATTGTATTCTAGAATTGTACACTCAGTCATACTTAATATATTATGTTTTTTGAATTAGGTACAAGACGATTACTGTATGAGGCAATATTTGAGTAAATAATGAAAATCAGATTTGTTACTTTGAATATACAGACAAGTGTGTTCAAAGAACTCATTAATAAAGATCAAGCCTGTCTTTAAAATTTAAGATAACCAAGGAGAAAAAATTGACTAATATTTAAATTTAATTTATAATCTACAAACATAACAAGGAAACTGTGAAGATAAAGAAACAAAAATGTTGAAGAATTTGTTTTGTAATTTGTTTTTGTAATATTTAATAATAGTTTTTATTTGTGTTTATCATACTAATTAAATTTTTATGTTCTAGGATGTACACAATATATTTAGTAAAAGCCCGAAAAATTATAGTTTTCATAATTTACTGAATATAAACAGTAAATACTACAATTTACTAGTAAAATCAAGCTTTACTTATTAATTGGACTTTTATGGTAATATATACGTGTATATATTTTTAATATTTTAGTATAGAGGGGAAGAGACATTTATATAATTCAATAAACTATAAAATTAAAACCGTAATAAATAAAATATACTGAGACAAAATCAAGTTAATGGTATTCATATTTCTGCTAAATTAACTGGAATAATTTATTTATGATAATATATTATATTAATATAAAAGAAAAATGCATGTGTGCTAAGTAAATAGAATAAAAATAAAAATATTTATCTATATTTTTATATATTACAGTAAAAGTCAATAATCATCAACTTCAAAATGGCCTTTTTTTTGGAAGCTGTAGTTCATGATTTCATAATGAAATGTGCCGTAATTTTTAACAGCTGATTTGATCGGGAAATAGTACCTTGTGGTCTATTCTGACAACACTAATCGATTTGTCGACGTTTTTTTATAAGAATCGATATCTAACTCATTTTTTTTCAATTTTGGCAATAGTACGTTTTGGATTTTTACACCTCATTTTCCGTATTATACATTATGCTGTGATAATTGATAATATGGTCAAATATTAGGTCGAGATAAAGGTATTAATATAGTTACTGTAACTGTGTAGTTCTTGTTATTTCATCAAATTTAATAATATTTTTTAACAATTTTTACTGTGAAATAATTTTTCTTGTCAAAAATAATTTCTTACACACACTGTAGAAGTTGAATAATGAATATTTTCTAATATTTGGTATTTTAATTTATTTATTGTGTCCTATTTAACAAGTTTGTAGTAATAGATTAACCAAACAATCAGGTATCTTTAAGACATTTTTATTTTTATGTTAAATCTTATATATGTTTTATTGTTTATGAATTTATTATGATATAAAATATTTTTAAATCACAATTCAAATACTTATATTCAGTAGTCAGTGTAAATTAAGATCTAAATACTAGAGTTTAACTATTCAATAGTTTGATTTATTTCTAACTTTTAAATGTCACTATTATCATTGATAATTATTAAATAATATTTATCATTCATATATACATGAAGATTCAAGAAAAATATGATAGTCGACTTAATTTTAAACAAAACAAGTAATAAATATATTGTTTTTTAATTATATAAAATATCCTGTCGTTTTTCAAATTGGGTTATGATCTACTAGTGGTTCCTAAATCATAGTTTAATAGGTCATGAGAAGTTCATGTCTTTTAACCCTTAACTACACACACTGGTATATTTTGTACACTAAACTTTCCTTTTACCTTGTTGTATTTTGGTTTATAACTGTTTTCAGTTATTACCTATGATTATCTAATTTTTCCTTATGATACGTAATTATATGATATTTATATTTATTTTAGTCATCTTTTGATTTTTGTTGTACCATAAACAAGCTTGGATAAAATTGTTTTTGTGTTGATATATGCCACATGTGTAATACTTTTATCAACTATAACCGGTGTATTCGAATTGCGTCCCTAAACAATATTTTATCCGAGTTGTGTCCCCGGTTTTCTCACGATATATACTAGTTGCGTCTATGGGTTTTTCAGCAACTGAGAATAATTTTTGATGATTTACTCGTAGATAATCTCAATTATCGATATCTTATCTGTAAATACCATCTTACAATTTATTGTTGGAAATTAATTTTGTTCGTGTCAGCATTGGTCATATTTCGACATTCCATTTATTCGACGATTCATCATAGTTTTTTATATTTTTATTTAATTTTGCAATGGAAAATCTTGAAATAATTCTTCGGTCTTACATTTTTAAAACCCAATGAGTTTAATAACTGTTTTTATGAAGACTTAATGGCTGTAAAACCTAACGATGAAACAGTTGATAATTTTTTGAATTATTTTGAAAAAAATTATATTTCCCTGGGAAGTAAATTTCAACCGTCAGTATGGGCCGAGTTCTCAAACTCGTTAATACGTACCTCCCAATCCATGTGAATCGTTTCACTCAAAATTAAATGGGATGTTTTATTCGTCATATCCTAACATTTTTTAATTTGTTGAAGTATTGAAAAATATTCAAACTGACATTTATATTAAAATGCGAAGTTCTAATTTAAGAAGCAAACGAAGAGAGGATGTGGAACAAAAAGAATTTATTAAAAAAACCATGACTGAGTTTGAAAACAAAGATATAACACGTCTTGACTTCGTACAAAAAAATTGGCAAATAAAAATTTACCAGTACATAAATTATATATATATATATATATATTTAATTACAATTTTTAACCATACAATTTTATAAAATCAACCTTATATATTTAAAACAATAAATAATTTAGAATATGTAATTACATTATAACATAGGAATTTCATCATTTTTTTTCTTTTATATTTTTTTATAATTAAACTTAAAACAAAATTAAGTAGTACCTACTTTGTTTTTTTAAAGGTAAATAAAGGCAATTATGAATGCAATAACACAATGATTTTTGAAGTAAATCAAATTGGTAATTTCATACGCTGTATGTGTAATTATTGATAAATAAAAATAGCACGTATAGTTTGGGGTTATACTCTATGAACTATAGTCTATAATGTATTATGTATCCCAAAAACCATCATATTATTTCTATTATAAAATTGGTTCAAACACTTCAAACGACGGATTTGCAATATTATGGTGATATGATGACTAAATATTTTCAACTTTCATTAATTAATTTTTCCTATCACACAAGGTTACTCTTATTAAGACAGAATATATATTACATTATTACTTTTACTCATAGGCGCAATTGGAGTTGTATATTTGGGGGGGGTTATAATTTGAATGTGTGTATGCTCCCCGAGATATATAATGGTGGAAGGTGATATATAAAAGCTCCCCCAAGCCCCCCTCAAATTGAGCTTATGTTTTTACTTAGATATATTATTTTTTATATTTAAATATTTTAAATGTAAATTTTAATTAAACTCATATAATATGTTTATTTCCTTGCAGTGACAAGACTATTAGAAATTAAAAAGTACATATTATAATCCAATGTTAGTCAATCCTGTTGCCAAAATTGCAGACTAAATAACAAAAATTCTACTGATTTTAAGATATTGCAGTTCATAATTTTATAAGTAGTTATTTTTAAAATTTACTCCAAGATACATTTTCTTACATAACTCAATAACATTTTGTATTATCAGTTAACACATTTCTAAAATTAAACCTTGTAAAACTTATTGGGCTACTATTTCATAGTATACTGTACCCAAATAATAATTTCCTAAAACTTATTTATGTATCAGACATTACTAAACTTAAATATACATCATGATAACACCATAATAACATTTAGTGCATGTAAAAAAATGCATTTGAAAATATCCTGCCATAATTATATTAAATTTCTCAAAACAAACTTTAAATGCTGTACATTTTCTTATAACATTTTTTATTTTTTAATAAGGGGATTTTTTTTTATTCTGGATAGTTCACATTGTAAATCATCTTATAGAAGAAACTAGTTGTTTGTTGTATCTTACTTAAATTTTGAAAATACTGAATTGATCATTATGTAGGTATAAAAATATTTTCACTAAAACATAACGCTGAAACTTTTTTTTGTTAAAATAAAATAAAATATCCTTGATGTTTAAATCCTTAATCATCAATTTATCTCCATATTTTGTATTATAATTTATAACCTTTTGATAATGTTGAATTGTTTTGTTTTGAAATTAATTTTAGTAATTAATTTTGAATAGTACAATAAAAAATCGACACATACCATAGTTTTAGATTAATACAAAAATTACACTGTTAAATAGTATGTTTAAAATACACCCAGAGCGCTAGTAATTCGTTATGTTCTTTGGTGGTTTGTCAGTCAGGATAAAGTTTGACAAGTAACGGAATGTGATCTAGTACTCAATAGTATATTATTAAATTTCAGGGGCTTATATTAAACATATTAATCATATTGACCATATTTTATTAGTATAAAATGTCCATGAGTACATGAAAATCTTTTTATAATTTATTGAGAAAATATTCTTATCTATAAAATACTAAACAATTAAATGTTTTATTTTTTATGTTATTAATATAATTAATATATTTGGTACTAAACAGTATTGAAAACTTTTATTTGTGCATTTGACATGGATAACTCAAGGTAAGATTTTTAAATATTAGTAAATCATATTGGGAATTATTTATTTTATAAGTGTTGCTAAAAATGAAAGCCTGTCAAGTATGTTAATCTATGATATTTATCAAATATAAATAGTATAATCATTTTTAGGTGAACATGTTTTTTGTTAATATTAAAAAACTGCAATACTATAGTGAATTCTACCACAAACTAAAATCTAAGTCAGTGTTTTTGCTTAAAATAATCACTAGTTACTTAAAAATTCAATTCATAAGAATACTACAAAATGATTTTTAACATTTTATTTGTAGGCTTTCCATTTTTAATAATGCCATTGTAAAATTATTATTTTTAGATTAAAACTGACTGAAAAAATTTATAAATCCAGTTCATGTTACATTTGTACTAAATGCTATATTTTTCGAATGTGGTTTTAACCACTCTTAACTATCCTGAAACAATTTCTAAGATTTTTTTCAAAATCTGTAGAGTAGTTTTTGAGTCTATGAGCAGTATAAGCTGCAATTATAAGGATATTGTCTTTTGTTATATATTTAAATAATGAAAAATTCTTTTTAAATTAAAAAAAAACCATACCAATACTTGGGGTAGGCGTATAGTCTATAGCTTATTAACTTTTTTATTTCTTAAATCAATAGCAACTCTGTAGATAATTATATAAGCAAAACATTTATTTTTTATGAGCTAAAACAAAATTCACATACACCTGTAGGCTGTAGGCACATGAACCACCCTATAGCAACCTTTAAGAATTGATAAAAGAAGCTAAAAGCACCCATTGAGTCTCAATCTCAAATATAACATTTGATATAACTTTTATTAAAATCAGTCAAATAGTTTCTGAGATCGCATAGGTACAGAACTACTAACTTCAGATAATATATTATGTTATTATTTGAGTAAAGTAATAAAAGTTTTACTGAATATCGTGTAATAAATATTATTTTAAATTTAAAGGAGTTATAACTAACGCCACTAATGGATATTATTTATTACAGTTGGGTCATCAACCCTGAAAATTAATGATATGACTATATGAGCAATGAGTAAGCTCTTGTAATCTCGAATTTAACATATTTTTTTGTATCTTGCAAATTTCATACATTACATAAAATATAAACAATTATAAAATATTTAAAAATTAGGTATTTATATTTTATTTAACTAATCAGAAAATTACAAAAAATTTAAGTACATAGATCGAAGAATTCATTTTGCTGTATTATAGACTAAAGCAGATTATTAAACTTGCCATGGAAGTAATGCGAAAGCAGTTCCCACGGCGCTGTCGGTTTCAAACATGAAAAAAAAAGAAGATAATTAAACTTAGTTATTGATTTGGTGTAAAATGAATTGATAAACTTGAATTTAATCATTGAGTAAAATATTCTAAGTGGAGATATTCATATATTTCTTAAGATATAATTATATATTTATACCTACAGACTACAATTTTCATCAGTTGTACCATTAATAATACGGCAAATTGAAGTAATTAGTAACGACAGCTAATCCTAATCGCATATATTATAATTTAGTAATTCTTATGTAATTATTATTGTTAATATTTATAAGTCAATACTAACTTATTATAGCAGTATGAATAGATTCGTAGTCAGTATAAATATAATAGGCTGCTTAAAATTAATTTAAATATTTTGAAAATGTTATAACGTAATGTTAATAATAAGTAATTATACGAAAAGTAGGTGCTGACGAACAATTCGCAACGAATATTTTTTAAATTACAACATAATAATCGTAACACTAAAGAAAATAATTGTCTATAAATTTTCGATGTCGTACGTACCTATACAAATATACTGTTAGAGTAGTTAAGAGACTAATTTATGAAAAACCAATTTTCCAAATATAAAAATTGTTTAACCATTACATTTTTTGTTTCGCTTAAAATCGCTTACGTATGGCATAATACACCATCCATCCGTTGCTTAATAAATTTTAAAATTTATGTAATCTCATTGTTTTTAAATAAACAGTTATAAACTGTGTATAAATAATATTAATGAGCACTGGGCTGATTCAAAATACATCTTACTCGGTTTGAGTAAGATGTAGTTTTATGTAGTTTTATGTAGTGTATATAATATGTACTGCGAGATCAAGATCGACACTAGGTATTGCAGTTACATGTATAAAAATCGAGTAGTTTTACGGGAGAGCAATGAACTGAACTTAAATCAAATGTGTCTGTAACGAAATGGAAATACATATTATATTTAATTAATATCTATTGTGCACACAATATTAAGTACCTATTTAGTATATTATGCATACGTCTTATTTGTCATTATCATCATCACTGTAATTATTGGATATCGAATATTGTATCGGCGTACAATGTAAATGTTATTTATGTACATTAGTTTTTCCAGGAACTGTAATCGCTAAAACGCGAACCATTCCCAATTATTATTAAATTTATTACATAATTGATATTATCTATATTATAATATTATTATCGTTGTTGCATATTACGGATACCCGTATATTTGCGTCGTTCGCGATGAGTAGACACAACATCCTGTTTTGTGAACTCGAGAGCGTTATTCCATGCTTGGAAATATATTATAAAATATTATAGAAACCGAACAAGGGAAGTGCTGATTAGCTGTGCATAGTTTATAAATATAGATCAAATTCTGATAAATTATAAATAAATGTATAGTATGCCTTGGCACAAAAAATAGTGGGATCTCGGGTTTAGCTCACCCAGTTTTTTCTCCATAAATTGAAAAATGTGCATGAACACTTTAGGTATGTCTAAAATTATTTCACGACATCCTATGATGACCTGCTTAGAATATAATACTAAATTCCATTTAAAATCATAATATATTTGCGCAGTCCAGTGCTACAATAAGTAATGTTCTTGCATGTCCACTATTCAGAATTGATCAGTAGGATCATTTGAAAATTTATTATCCCATTTACTCCCATAGAAACTAATTAACGAAATTTATGATTACTCCGAAGATAATAATCGGATTTGTATAGTTATTATTGTACCTGTATAAAGATATTTCTTTCATAAAACCGTTTCCACGAATAGTCCACTTTTGATAAAAAGTGGACAATGGACATACCAGGTTGTTGCACTGGACCCTCCAGTTTTTGTCGGAGACGATGGGACAGTACTACTCGTCCGTACCCCCGCCAAATCTACCAGTTCAAAACACTTGCTGCGTAGTAAAGCCACGCCCCTGCACAAGTCAGCCGCCAAGTATGATTTTATTTTGAATTTCAACAGAGTATTGAGTATTTAGTCTTTCTATTATCTATCTGAATTCTAAAAGAAATTAGTTCTTATAAAAAAAAATAAAAAAATTGTAATAGGTATATTTTAAAATCTATCATTAATAATTACGCAACACCTCAAATATCTGAGTAATAAAATACATAATTATTAATTACGTTTGGTATCATTATCATAAGTACCTCGTACCTATGTGGTAGAGCAGTGTTTCTCAACCTTTGTATTATGGCGACAAACTATTAAAAATGTTCATACTTTGTGATGCACAATATAAAAAAAAATAAGAATAATACCTATTAATTTTTATAAATATAGTGTCAACAAGGTTCGTGCATTTAATATTAGTATTTCCCGTGACACGTTTGGATTTACCTGACGACACACCGGTTGAGAAACATTGTGGTAGAGACTACTTTTATAATTTTTAAGTTCTATTTAAATGTGTTCTAAGAGAACACACCACACGTAGTTTATAAAGGGTATTTTGAAAATTTTCACATTTCATTATTCTCTAGTAGGTAAGTAATATTATTGGTAGCCGGTAGGTAGGTATTCATAATTTATTAGATTCGATAGGTAAACTGTATCGATATTGTATTACTGTTACACCGGTATGATCAATATATATATATATATGGGTTTTATAAACTGATGTCATTACCTACACACTTTGCATAACTTATCTTCTGCATTGTAAATCAAACAGTTATTATAAATTTATAATTCAATTATTATTAAAATTATTTATCGTCTTGATTTTACAAAGCATAATGAAACCTTTTAAAATGTTTACAGAACAATTACAATTGGTAAAAAAAAGAATGGTCATAGAAGTAATGGTATGCAAGTAGATAAAATAATAGGAGTGTTACAGACAGCAGATGGCGGACTCCAGTACTTAATAAAATGGAAAACAGACACCATGGAACCAAACGATTTTATTGATTCATATATCATGAAAAAAATATATCCTCAGAAGGTCATTGAGTTCTACGAGAGCATAATTACGTGGCAATAAATAAAATCCATGAGATTTGGAACAGGACTATATATTTATTTTCAATATTGAATTATACCTAGTGATTTTTGTATTAATGTTTTGTATTATTATTTTAACTTTTTATACTTATTTTATAACCATTTACATTGAAGTGTAATGTTCTAATTTTTTTTAAACATTTTACTTTATAATGCATAAATGAATATGATGTTTTTTAATATATTTTATAGTGTAATAGTAAAATTTGTTTTTTTTGCTTTGTTACAGAGTAAATGAGAAATTGATTGCAATCAAAAGGTTAATAAAACCCTGATTTAACTTAACTATTCTATTGTTAGAGTTAATTTAAATAAAATTTTCTCAGAAGCTTTATAGAAAAAAACTAGTCTAAAATAACGAGTGCTTATATTATTATCACTAACAAATTGTGAAATTTGCTGTAGTACCTTTATTAAAATTATAGTTTCATCAATTGTTTACAGTCAGTCCCGAATACAAGGGAGGGGCTATGAGGGCTGAAGCCCCTTAGGCCTAAGATAATTACTTAAAATATTTCAAAACTTAAACTTAATGCTTATGCTTTTATGTGCTTGAAGTAAATTTTTTTATTTAGCATCCTCTCCTTATTTAATTTCTAGATCTGGGCTGAAAATAAATTTGTCATGTTGTATATCATGCACATTAAACATATATACAAATGTTTGTTCTTAATCAAAGTAGATATAGGTAAATTTTTTATAAAACAATAATTTTTAAAAAAATATTTAATTTATTGGTTTTCAATGGAGCTTAAAAATGAATCATATTATAATGAAAGAAATCAATCAACAAAAATACATTAGTAATCAATACAAACATTACACTAAATTATAAGACATAAAATATTTCAAATGTATAACCTATAATACAAAATAAATAATTCTATACAGTTAATACTTATAGATTAGTATCTATATTACTTACTTAAAAAAACATACATTAATTCTAACATCGTTTATAACTAATCAATTAGGATCAATTCAGGTTTGGATTTTTTATTGACATTTTTTTCAGATTTTGTAATTGTCAGACTATTACCGAGGTGCTGAAGCTGTTCAAAATTAAAATTTTTTGTAGTTGTTGGGATGTTTTGAACATGACGTGATACCAGTGGTATTTCATTTGTTTTGCGGTGATCATTTGTATTCACAACTGGTGTTATGCTTAAACCTGGGCAAGATGATAATAACAAGGCTGGACTCAATGGGACGGTAGCAGTCTTCTTTATTTCAGGGCCTTTGTTATGGAGGATTGTAGACTTTAAACGAGCCTGTTCAGCTGCAGAATCCAGGTCTATGTAAACTGACTTTGGATTACGCGAGGTTGTAGTCTTAGTCATCATAGTTGGTTTTGCCTTGCTCATAGCTACAAGTGTTGCAGCCATTGAATGTTTGATAGCATTTGGTTTGTCTGAAGACGAAATGTTGGGTTTTTGCTTTTGTGATTGAACTATGGTATTAGGCAGTTTGTTGATTTCTAAAGTTGAATCCAAATTGTGTGATGACTTTAATTCATTTGGTATATTATGTGTAGTATTTAAGGATTTACATAGTTCCAAACGATTAGCTTTTGGTCGCTTGGGTTTATTAATGGATAACTTAGGATTTTGTACAACTTTTGCATCAGTACTGATTTTGATACCAGTACTTTTTTTTTGTTTACCATTTGGCAGTCGATGAGTATCTGATTTGTCAGTTTTAGAACTGGCTGACCGTTTTGTTTCCGTTTTTGGCTTATTATTGTTTCTTTTTAGTTTTTGTTTTGTTGCTTGCAACTTTTGTTGCAATGTATAGTTATAACTCGTCTCTTGGTTCATTGGGAACATCAATGGAGATTGTGTATATGGAGCAAACATAGACATTATTTGATTAGATAACTGTGTATTTAATGGAAGCGCATGTGAAACTTGCGGCGAATAAAGTCGTTTTTGGTTTTCAAGTGACATCTGTGTCGATAGAGCTTGCGAAGAATTAAATATACTAGTAGATTTAGAATCAGCAATTGGTGATGTAAGATCCTATAAAAGACATAATGTAATAGTTAAAAACCAACTTGAGAAATGATAAACAAAAAAAAATTCAGGTTTATTTAAAAAAGTGTTGTCATACGGGATTTTTTTCAGAGTTTACGCCTTATGCGATATTTTTTAAAATTAAAGGCTTTAATAATAGTGATTTGAGAAGAGATTTTTAAAATAATTTAATGATAATAAATATTATAATATGGACATATTATAATGAACCCACTGTAAGGGGGCAATGAGGCCGTACCCCACCCAATAAAGATAATAAATATTACATAAAAACTTAAATATTTAAATCACAGATTTACAATTTAATATTTTCTGTTCCCCTCTCTCATCATATAATTATAGGTAGTTTAACTAGAGGTGCATTAGCCAAAGAGGCCTAGGAAGAGTTGTGGTTATTAGTTATTCGTAAAAGGAATTTTTCGGTTTTTAATGATTTAGTAATGTTTCCCATGTTTTTGAATGTACGTAAAAAAATGTACATTGAGTTTCAATGTCTAGTTATTTCTTACTAAATTATTATATCATAAATTGATTGGTATAATAAGAATAAAAATAAAAATTTTTAAATATCAAAAATATGTCTATGCAATTTCATGTTATAATGTTGAAATTAAGTTTAAAAGTTATACTTAAATTAATTAAATATATTTTTATTCATATTATATACTCTAAGACAATTTACCTTAATTCCTTCATACATAATTATACCAAATACTGAAATACTACTATTGTCTATTACTACTTAGTTACATACTCAATCTTATAACGTTATTACTATGCATACAACAGAACAAAGATGTTGGTAAATTGAGAATTTTTTATAAATTAATTATTATTATTTTTTTGGTAAACAGGGCAGTAATCAAAAATGGGCGATTCTCTTTTTAACAAATTTGAAAAAATAATTTCCTCTTTTCTCTTAATAAATAATTAAATTCTTTTTGCCCATGGTATCATGTTTAACGCATTGGGTAGCACCATTTCAAAACGAGTTAAAAATAATTAGTAATATAGCAATTTAGCAGAACCTAGAGAGCATCATGTTTGTGTAGATATATTAAAAATCCAACAATATATAGAGGAGAGTTAAGTCGATAGGAATTTATTAATTAAATCTTGGTATTCAACTAAACAATTACTTGATTTGATTAATTAATAATTAATAATCACATAAAATATGTTTTGTAAATATTTTTTAACGTTGAAAAAAAAAATTAAAATTTTTAATGTTTTTTAATATTTTTATACAAACATTATAATTGTCTCTAGGTAATAATAAATGGCTTTATTAAACTAGTTATGAGACAGTACTTCTCAAACCCAAACCGTAGGTAACACAAATACAAATGTTTAGGTGAAAAGAGGAAACTACTTTATCATATTTGGGCAAACAGTGATGGTTAATTTTTGGGTAATAGAAGTTACGCCCATGAAACTATCTTGCAAATTACCTCCCTCACTATATGAATTAATCCATGATCCATGCTTGGGGTTCATGGCACTCAAACCTCAAATATTCCACTGTTCACAATTCAATAAAGTAAAAAAAAATACAAGAATAACCTCATATTAGAATTTTAAACCCATATAATACACATTGCCATAAAATTAAATAACTATAACACTAATATTATATATTAACTGTTTCTGTCAAAAATATTAAACATTTGTTTTTAGTTTGATGAATCTTTTTTATCGATTATCATCTATATACTTACATTTTCATTATTTGCAATATTGCTTTTGTACTCAATTTCTTTTTCTTTTGTTTGAAGTTTTTGACAATACTTAATGATAATGTCATTTGATACATCGTCCTATAATATAAATTCAAAAACATTAAATTTACTTAATATAAATTAATTCTTATTATCAATAAAAATACCATATTCTTCAATTTCCCACTCTGTTGTTATATTGTATATTACCCAATATTCTAATTGATAAATATTACTTGCTTCATAACTATTTTATAAAATCTACCTTTTAAATTCTCATTACTCGACATACTTATCTCCTCATTTTATCCATTCGCATATTGTATTTGTGACATTGTCCTCAAAAATACTATTTTTTTTTTTACTACTGATACTAAGAACTTATATTTAAACTAATTATCTTATACATTACATCATTTCTCATTTTCAATTTATACCTTACCACATTAAATGGGTTATGACTTACTTCCTCCAAAATCATACACAATTGTTTTTGTTTTACTTCTATCTATCTTCATTTATTCCCCTTTAATCGCTGTTTTTCACTCTCCTAGTAACTTGTTGATTTTCTCTAGGCTTTCAACTACTAAAAAAACTTCATATGCAAGTATGGATTATGGTGCAAAACCGTTTCTAAAGAGAATGGGAAAAGGCTCAACACTGAAGCTTGTAACACAACTACTCTTATTCTATAGTCTCCAATTGGAGCTGTTTTTAAAGGAATAGTGTCCTTTTAAATGTATTTCTTATTTCAGTGTTTTAATTTAATGTTTATTATTTAGCATCAGTAATAGCCACTTATATTTGGTTTTTGAGAATAAAAATTATCTTACTTTTGTTCCAACAATGTTTTGGTACACATTCAATAATAGCTTAGATAATGTGTTATCTTTTTGTTGCCAACACTTGAATACACGCTTATAACTTTTAAAAACTTGAATTAGAAGAAGTTCATTTTTGCAGCGGTTATTAGTTTTAGCATATTCTGATTTCATTCTCCTTAATATCTGAACACTAAGGAACAATGCTTCTTTTGAAATACCTTCTCGTTCGTTATCACGCAAATATTTCCTAAAATCCATAGTTTAATTATTACTTACAATATTCTAAATATTTAAAATTAACAAAAATGTTTGTATTAATAATCATATTTCATAACATACTTATCAAGATCGGGTATGTATTTTAGCTGTATAGCCAAATCAAGTAGCATCTTGTGGTCACCAGTTTCTTTAAGAAAATCTAATAATAGATGTATACAGCGACTCATATGGTATGCAAACGAACCAGGGCGGTCTATTTCACTAACTGGTATTCTCCAAACACCCTAAATTAGAACCACATAAGTATAATTGTCTAGATCTAAAAAAATCATTAAGTTACGTGGAAAAAGTTATGAGGTCTTTGTCCAACAAATAACCCTCGTTCACCAAACATTAAATCTTTGAATTTATCAAAATCTTTATAAGATGGTGAACGGAAATAGAAATGAGCCAACCGATAATATGACTTGTAATGTTGAGGAAATCTTTTGATACAATCTTCTAAAGCGAAAAGGCACCTTTGAATTAATGTCCAGCGAACTAAGAAAATACAATAAATACAAGAAGTTCGTTAATTTTACAAAATAAATAAATATAGAATTGTGTAACCACATACATTGAATTGAATCTTGAATAGATGAATCCAATTTCATTTTTTTTATGGGCATGTTTGAATTATCCTTGAGCAAACAATTTAAAATGAATATACATTGAATATTTTATCAGAAATACACTTATTACTTACGTTAGCATTTTTTGTAATACATTCACTTTGAACACTAATTTTGGAATTATCAGCTTCTTTTTCAGATGTCATGACATGATTAATGATGTTGTTTAATGTTTGTTTTACTGTCAAGTTTATGTCCTGCAAAAGAAATAATTAAACATTTCATACTTAGGCATTAAATAAAAATATTTGTGAATAAATGTATTATTAGTTATTATATAGTAAATTGACACAATTTTTTAATATATCAATTGAATTCTCTAAAAAATGACTATAAAACATGCATACATAGGTTAAAAATTAAATGCGGTATTACTTATCAAAAATTTAAAAAATATGACATGATCTATTTGTATATTAAGATAAATTGATACATTCCTATAAATAATTTGTCAACTTAATTTATTTGTTAAGTTATAACATACCTTTTTTATTATATCTTTACAATTTATTGATTCTGAGGTGGACACATTACTGGGTTTCCTATACATATTGAACAGATAAATTTCAGTTAGTATTTATTATCAAAAATATATTGCTTACTTATCAACAATAGGAGACATATCAGATATTTGATCTAATGCTATTTTAATTTTAGTAAATAATTCTTCATTTGATGATTGGTTGTCATGCTTCTCTAATAACTTTAATGCTCCAGCATGGATTCTGTAATAAATCTGGAATAAAAATTATTTTTCAATGTTATACAAAATATTACGAATATATTGATACATATAAGTAATTGAAATATTTTATAATTTATTCCATTAACTATGAGTTAATAGTTAACAAGTGGCTTAACACTAGTAGTGTGGAGCTTAACATAGTGTATGGCAGTTTCCCAACCAGGATGCAAAATTATTTGAATTATGTTTATAGTTTATAGGCCATAGGGTGCCTCCAGATTTTTAGAAAATGACTAAGGGGGCTGTGAGTTAAAAAAGGTTGGGAACCTCTAAAGCATGGGTTAAACAAAACTTTTACAAGTTTTGTATAAAACTCATACCCTTCATGATACCACTTAAAAAAATTTAATTTAATAATATTACACTAAAATTAAACTATAAATAACTACACTAAGCCAAAAGCCTTTAAAAAAATGATTTAATTGAACAGTCTATAACATATCTTAATTGGATATTTACCTATACACCGTTACTTATATGTTTAAATAGATTTTTTACCTCAAGCACTTCAATTGAATAATATTGAGGAGAAGTATAAATAATATGTTCTGGAAACATAGCCCCATAGGAATCTAAATACTGAGCAGCTTTTAAGTAATGATCCATAAATACTGTTGAGTTGTCATCATTTTTCTCAGATATTTTCCCAAGTACGTAATGATGCATCCAGCGTTCATCCTGAGAATCGCAATCAGTGTATTTCCAAACCTAATGTTGATAACATAATTTACATTAAAATATATAAATAAATATATCTTAGTAAAAATTTACATTATTAGCAGTTTCAAAACATTTTCTAGCAATTTTGATCATTTTTTCTTTTTCATCTTCAAGCTCTCCAAACATTTGTAAACTCATATTAGAGGTTTCCTGTAAAAAATATACAAAAAAAAAGTAATAATAAATACAATTTTTATACTTCAAATTGTAATTTATTTTAGTTTTTTAAATACAAGTTATATAACTTTTAATGATATACAAAATATAATACAATTTTATAGAAACTTTTTATTCACAAATAACTAAATTAAATAACTATAACTATAGAAATTATAGAAAACATTTTAGTTTTAAATTTTTTTACTTTACATCGTATTTTAATTTTGGATTAAAATGTTTTAGAGCTACAAAAATTAATTTTTTTTTTTACATTTTATTTAAACAAAATACGTGATTAACACTAATGTACTTAGTAATTAGGTATCACTGTTTTTAATTAATACATTAGTATTAAATAATATATAATTCACATCATTTATTTTGTTTTTTGACAAAAAATTATGTATTTAAAAATCAAAAACTAAAATTAAAGGTTGGTGATTATTAATGTTTAATTCACTACTGACAAAAATTTGACATTGACCAATCAATGATGAACACAATATCATAGCATTCTACACACTCATATACATAGCAATAAAATAAATAAAGTATAAGGATTTAATCAGTCAAAAGTACTAAAAACTATTAATAATTTAAATACACACCTGTTTCAATAAACGTGAACAAAAAGAATGAATGCTATAAGTGAATGTTCCATATTCAATGAGAAGAGTTGTATTTTCAGGACTTATTTTTAGAGAATGCTTATAGCATCGACCAGTCATATGAGCTTTTCTTATTATGTCACCTTCATTTTTTATTGATTCACACTGAAAAAATATTTTTTTAATTAATACTTTTTACATTTATTCACACAAATTATAAAGAAGATTTTTAATGAACTAAAATATTTATTTTAATCTATAATAATAATTTATATATATTTCTTACGTTTATCATATTCTATACGTAATCAATATTTTAACTAATTATTATACAAATTTGAAAATAGTTCCACAGTAAAACATATAGTCCAAACAATTATAAATAAATGTTGACTTACTGAATTTAATTTTGTTTCTATTTGACTACCCCTAGCTAAAGCCATGGCAGCCCAAGAATCAAAACGATCTAAGTTATTGCAAAGATCAAGTATGTAAAATCGAATAGCTTTACCCTGAAATAAAATAATACATTATTCACAATAATTTTATTAATATTTTTAAAATCTAATAATTTACCCAAGTTTTGTTTTTGAAATTAAAATCAGCCATTAAATAAAAAATATCTTTTACATCATAAGGTAAAGGATTATCATTTATAGGCAACTGGTCTGTTTCTCCTCTGATATACATCATTAAATTATCCATTAATCGGTCTAAAATATTAACATAAATTAATAATGATTTATAAAATTGTATTCTTTATACACATTTAAATTAAATTTACTTGGTTTAATTTCTTCTGGTATAAGGGCTATGACTTTTTTAAGCATAGCTTCTGTATCAGAATTTATAGTAAATACTTTTGATATACCATCATAACTTGGTAATTCTTGCGGTTGATAAAAACGCATTAATTGTCTAGCTCTTGGCCATGTTAGAGCTAATCCCATAGACTGGTGATCCTATATAAATAACAATTATTGTTATTATTATTATTATTATTAAAACAAAAATTTTTAACACAAAAAAGTTATTTTCTAATACCTGTACATGACGTGGTTTATTACGTTTGATTAAATGTGTATATAAACAATAAAAAATTTGATCAACTTGTTGCACTAGTGATGTGCTATACAAATCCGTATGAATAAATGGCTCTATTTCTGATAATGTTAGGAATAGAAGAACACCATCTTCAAAACAACACCATGACCTCCTACACAAGTTATAATATGAATGTAAAAATTTAAAAAGAATTATATGGGTAGACATATCAATGTGATACTCACTTTCCTAAATATTTATGACCTAAGAAGAGCAATGATAAAGACTGAGGAATGTTAGTGGTTTGAGAAGAAAATGAATTTTCAGTTTTAGATTCCTCACTGGAAATATAAATGATTATTTAAAAATTAGTCATGCATGTATTGGTTACAATACTTACTAATAAAATGTAATAAATAAATATTCATTTTAAAGTTAATTAAACCAAGCATGATTTGAAATATCAACAATTTTAGTCATTATATTTTATTATTTATTACTCATACACATATCAGAATTTAAAATATATTAATTATAAAAGAAACATTTTATTTTAATTTGCTTTAATATATTTTAAACAAAATTTATTTTTAAATAGTTTCAATTAATTAGGCATGAAGTAACTTACTATTTTAACAGATTGTAAATTAATAACCACGGAGAAACAGCATCAATTTCTGGATTTCCATCAGAATTTTCTATCAGATATGATAGAAGATTTATGATCGATTGTACAAGTTTTGATTTAGATCCTTGTGATATATTATCGACTATTAAAACATAATGTTAATAATAGAATCCTTTACATCCTGCAATTTTGCTACTTACAAACATCTAAACCTTCTATTTTTATTGATTCTAACATAGCGTAAAATATATTATTTATAAATTCAGCCTGATTATTTTTTTGGTTCGGATCACAATCTTCTATGAGACTTTTACGATGTTGTAGAATAGCTTCATACAAGCATGGCTCACACCATTTAAATAATTCCTTTAAAAATAAAAATTATAAAATAAAATATTAAAATTAATTTATGTATTCTTACATGATAATTTTTTAATTCTAAAAATGAATTTAACATAAATATGTATTGATTCATTCGTGTCATAGTTTGATAGCTGGGTATCTCCATAAAAGCACATTGAGGTTTTAAGGTATCTTTTAAAATATTAACAACGCTTAGGTATTCTTTTGACTCGTACAGATTTTTTACAGTGCTTAATGAATTATTCCTAGATATAAACATTTTAATTTTAAAAATACATATATAAACAATAATACATTAGTGAACAAACCTTTTCAATGTGATAATAAGTTTATCTGCTATCCTTTTATTTATTCGGTAAAAATATTCTAAATTTGGTAAAACAATTTCATAATCATCCAGATCGCAGATGAAATTCAATAACTAAAACCATAATTTAATTATTTTAATAGTCTAAGCTAGAATTTAAAATATTAATTAATTTATGTATTCAATATTTTAAATGTAGGAATTTTAAGTGGAAAAATATTTATAAAATTATGAAATAAATAATAACTATTTCATATAATTAAATATTTTGTTTAAAAAGTTATAAAAATTGTAATATTAGTGATATTAATTATAGAAATACTAAAAATAGTTGTAAAAGTTGTTGATGTGAAGACGACCCAAAGCTTGTTAAACAAAAATTACTTATTAATGAAATGCTTCACGTTCAAATGCTCTATCTTCAAAATATACAACATAGTAAGAACCACTCGGGCTATAGTTAAGCAACCAAATTTTCACATTAAAAAAAGATGAACTTTAACTGATTTTACATCTACCTTATTTTATTTAAATCAAAACTACAAAAAAAGTAATAAATCAAGTTTGAAAAACACAAAATTAATGGGTTTTTCATATTAGTGATATTAAAATTTGGTTGTTTGACTTATTCTACAGCCAAAACAGATCTTGCCTTTTTTATTATTTTGTTGTTTGTAAGATGAAAACAACACATGCAAAAAATACATCAAATACAAAAACTAAGATAGTTATCTTAAAATAGATCATTAATTATGAGAAGTTTATACATTTTAAACATTTAAGACAATAATTTAACTTTAAATAAAAATTTGTAGAAAAAAAATTGTATTGGGTGATCTTTTAATTTATGATAATATTTACAACCCCAAAAATTGTAATTTTCATTCTTGATAGGGATTTATAATTGTAAAAACAATATAATTACAAATAAATTCAAAAAAGTAATATTAAAAGCTTAAGGTTACCATTTCAAGCACATCACATGTAAGCCTGGTTTCTTTATCTTGCAAGTGAAATAATGCTCTTAGCCATAGAAAACGAACATTAATTATCATATGACAATCTTTTAAATCTAATATTGAGAGTGCATCATTTATACTCCCGATCCACAAAGAACAAAAGTCTCCTCCAATTATACTAAAAAATGAATTTACATAACATGATTTAATAATAATAATCAATATAAATAAAAATTAATATTTATATCATATTATTATTATATTAATACCTTCCTTCTAATGGTTTATGACTAGTTTTTAATTGAAAATAAAGATCACATAATAGTTCTCCATAAGTTAAAATAGATGTAATTTCATCTTTCACTTGTATAATTTGTTCATCGTCTAAAGAATCAAAATTTGAGTCAGAGATATAAGTTATATGTTGTTTTTCTGTATGAATCCTAATTAAATAAAACATCAAATATAAATATTGAAAAATTATGTAATAGATTTAGTTAACTTACCATACTCTTTTGAAAACATCTATGTATACTTGAACCATGTTGGTAGGCCAAATATTGGTCCATTTGTTTGCAATAATAACTAAAAAAATTTCTAGTAAATCAGAAATTGACTTTTTATTATTAAGTTCAACAAAGTTATTTAAATCTTTTGCTTCATGATTGGACCCAAAATAGTTTTCATCATTTATTTGTCTAATAATAATGTAAAAACAAAAATTAAATTATTTTAAATTGTATTAAGTATTTTATTTATTATATACTTAAGGCGCTCTTCTTCAGAAATATTATTTTTCAGTAAATTTTCAGTAAGTCCATCACTCATTGCATCTGAGAATTCATATAACCTATACAAGTCCATTGTATCCATAGAATCGTCAGACCATTTAATTGGATTGCATTTATTACTTCCATCATTGCTAAGCCTTAAACCAATGTAGTAATATTAATATAATCATAAAATTATTAATCAATAATATAATATAATCTAATTTAGAAATTAATTTTACAATAAATGTTGGGGCATGGTATTCCATATTGATTTGACTAGTGTTGACTCGTTAGCTTTTGAATTTGTTTTATTTCGAGCTGATCGCCGACTTAATTTCAGTTGATCTGCAAATGATGGTGAACTTTTTCTTCGTTTTGTTACAGGAACTATTAAAGTTGACAAACTAATATAATTATATGAAATAAACTTTGTTTTATAATATCTACCATCAAGTTTGAATGAAAGCTTTTCAAAATCATCTTCAATAAATTTTTCATCTACTTTGATATGGGTTTTCGTTGTGTAGGGAGTTGAGGTTTCATGGTTGAATTGTATAGGTTCATAAAGAAGCTGAAAAATAATAGTTAAGCATTTGAAATATATATTTAATTAAATAATTAATTTTATGTAACTAAAGTTTACTGATATATTATAATAGCCAAGTTATTAAAATGAAGTATTTTAAGGGCCCAGTATGACTAATTTTGTATTCACTTTTATACATAAGAAACAAAGCATTATTCCCATACAAGATATACATAAGTTATTAGAATGATTTTCAGATTAATAAATAAAAACAGCTAAACTGAAAACTTACTAAAAATTCCTTTAAAATTTCAAATAATGTACTAAAAAAATTAATTAACATATTATTTTAAATTGTATGTAAAATACAACCATAAACTATTAAAAAAATGAAAGAAACTATTCTATTTATTAACATATCTGTTTTTAAAATAAGACATTATTTTTAAACAATATGTAGATAGATATTCGATGTATGAGATAATAAATTTCTAAACAATTAATCTACAAATTTTTATGTTAGAATATACCATGTCATTAATCAATGATTTACTATATTTCATTACAGTACCATTAATATTTTAATAAAAAAATTTTATTGCTTAAGTATTTATATTATTTTAAATAATAGTAATAGCTAAAAAAAAATTAAAAATAATCAACAAAACAAAATTGCAAAAAATTCAAATAACCATTAATTTTTTAAATACAATTCCACTTACAGAAATTAAATTATGGGTATACATATAAAAAAGATAAAAATATGATTTATAAAGCATAGTCGCCACAGTTATAGTTATTAATCATACATTGTTAACATTAATTCATAACTATCCATGTCCAGAGCTAATAAAACTAATTGATTATTTTTATGTTAGTATTAGAAACAAAATTGAAACAGGAAATTTTAAATTTAAGAAATACACAAAATAAAAATTTTTTTTTCAAATTATTATTAATGATAAATTATTGAAGTAAGAACTAATGAGAAAAATTTGTTTATTTTATATAATGATTTACCAACCTAAAAATTTTATTTTTGATGCTTGATTTATGTATAAATATGTGACTTTTTTGTGCTATTAGGAATTTCAGGAGTTTTATTATGTAAAATATTATAAATATTTTGAGATATTTTGTTTATACAAAGTAGTATTACAATAAGCAACTATTGTAATTACAGTCGTATATAATCGAAAATAAAACTTTAGAAAAATTTTGGTTCCATTAATGCAGAAATCGGAAACTAGTTTTTAACGGAGTCTGGATTTAGAAAATGTTTAAATGTTAAACATTAAATCTAATCATTTTTTTAAAACTGAATATTTATTCAAATTAAAAAAAATGTATTCTTTACATTTTAAATAAGTTATAATTACCGAATGTTCATAATTTTCAAACATATGATCATAAATTGTTAATAACCATTTTCCAAGTTGTTCCCAACTTTTAAACACTAAAGGCTTTGCATATAATTTTGGTTTGCACTCCATATTTTTAGATGACTTTCCTAAACATAAAGTAGGATCATTTTTCTTAATATCTTCAATTTCATCTAATACTCTTTGCTGTATATTTGTATCTATTATTTCAGCACATGTTATATCTAAACCACTGAAAGTATATATAAAAACAGAAGTTATTTTATTCTATACATTTTTTAAATTTAAATATTTTAACCTTATTTTTTACTTACCCATCTGAGCAATAACTTTTAAAATAGGATATTAAAGATGGAAATTTTTTGAATATAATTTCTTTAATAAAATGTCCTTTTAAATATCCAGAATCTAAATTAAGTGATATGCTTATATGATATAAACAACAAACATATTCATTGCTTGCATATAATAAAGTTATCAATTTATCCAAAGTAGGCCAATGATTAGGATTACATTTAATACCCTGAAAAATATTTTTTATTATTTAATTTATGTTATTTTAAGCAAAAAATATGCTGGAAAAATACTGTACTAAAATACAAATTATTCAAACCAACTTATTACAATATTATATTAACATAATTTTTATTTTGAAGGAACCTAAATAATCACTAGTAGCACCAGTAATGTTTCAAAGGATCTATTGGTAAATAATGTCTTGAGTAAACGCCATATTTTTCAAAGTGTAGGTATCTCAAAAATTTTTTTCTTACTTTGCTCGACACAGTCAGTACCATTGTAAAATATAAATAGTACTATCAATAACAGCCGTAAATATTATAATATACTCGATTACACCACGGTCCTAAATTATGCGAGTATACCATACACGACCTGATAAGTAATATTCAATCTATATTATTTTTATTTTTATACAATAAAATATAAACCAATTTTAAATTTTCAAAAACAATTAATAAAATAATATACCCTTTTCCATTTTTCAACATTCATACTCAACATTTATCAACCGTATACTTATAAAATGAATATTTTTTTCACTATATATGCTCTAATATACCCCTGGTCATTGTAGTGATGTAATACTAAAAACACTAGTCTTCACCGATAAAAATGAGGAAAATTTATTGACGCTTGAAACTTGTTGTTATGCAATTACCATTCAAAAATGTAAAACATACATAATCATGTTTTAGAGCTTATATTTTGGGACATCAACTAGTAGAGCAATAGTAATAAAGTAGTTTTGTTAATTATTAGTTACCTCCAAAAATGCTGATATTGCTTGATCAGTTTGATATAACTTGCTATGAGTAAGGCCTATTCGATACCATAGATTTAAATCAGTATTATCCATTTTTAAAGCCTAAAAAATAAATAGTACATTTAAGTTATCAATATTATTACATTTTAAATAAATAATTCAATAAATTTCACCTCTTGATAATGAATTAAGGCTTCATGGTAGTTGGATTTTTTTAACAAAAGATTTCCTAAATTAGTAAGGCAACAATATTTTAAATGAGCTAATAATGATTGAGATTTATCTTTTTGGTTCAATGTAGTATTCAGCTAAAAACAATAACAATTAAACATAGTTAGAAATGAATTAAAAATCAAAGATAGACATTTTTTTTAAACATACAGAACTAATAATTTCTTTTTTTAACAAATTTGATAATTGTTCCTCTGCCTCGTCTAATTGATCTCTAGCTAAACACTGTAATGCTTGGCTATATTGTAATTCTGCTTTCGTTTCCTGAAATCAAATATTTTATTAATACTTAATAATAAAATTAATTTTTAGTGTTCATTTAGTATGTGACCTACCGATCAAAAATCGAGTTTAGTATGCGAACTACCTGTATTACCGGTTTAGTATATGACCTACCAAAACTATTACCACAAAATAACAAAACTAATTTATAGTAACGACATGGCATATATAAGGGGTTCAACCCCCCTCCCATGAAATGTATGCTTGGTACGAGCATTGATTTTGATAATATAATTGATTAGAATTTAAGAATGGAAAATTTTTTTTAATCCTCCCTGAAATTAATGTTTATATACACCACTGCTC
Organism: Rhopalosiphum maidis; assembly: GCF_003676215.2. Taxonomy (NCBI): domain Eukaryota; kingdom Metazoa; phylum Arthropoda; class Insecta; order Hemiptera; family Aphididae; genus Rhopalosiphum; species Rhopalosiphum maidis. Next base: position 33,171,960 of record NC_040879.1, read on the forward strand.
TTAATTATGCCATAAATATCATGGTGAAACAAATATGTAGGTAAACGAGGAAAAAAAGATTGGCTACAGGTGAAATTCTAGAAATCAACACTATACGATGTATCACATGTTCATGGGGAGAATAAAAAACTAAAATCCTACGAAAAATGCATAGAACATCAGTTGAAATGTTGCGACGTCATTTAATTGAGGCATGGTACCGATCTATTAACAGGCAAAATAAATTTTTTTAAAATTTTTAAGTGATGTACAAAAAGTGTATTGCCAAACATGTTAATAAGTTTTATTAAAATACATTAAAAATCTTACTATATTGAACCATTGAGTCAAACACAATGGGAAAGCAGAGTCGAAGCACTAAAACCTTTTCGTTACCACATAGGAGATATTAATGATGCTTTGTTTGAAATAACACAAGACACTAATTTGGATTCTATGGCCAGACATAAAGCAAAATGCCTTTGCAAGCATATTAAACAGTTTAAGTTTGTATGTTCTGTAGTTATTTGGCATGATATAATCAATCGCATTAACCCTGTTAAAACTTTTGCAAAAAATAAATGTTGACATTAGTACAGCTATGCAAATTTTAGAAAATTTATTACTATATTTAAAAGAGTTAAGATCTAATAGTGATGAAGCATTTAACAAGTTCATTTTCTGTGCCACAGAACTAGGAAAGGAAATTGATGCAGATCCAATTTTTGATTTTTTGATTGGTCGTATTGTAGCACGACGTGTGAAACAAAATTTTACACATAAGAACGTGGATGAACTTGGATGATCCCCAAATTCATTATAAAGTTAACTTTTTTAATTATATCCTTGATGTTGCTGTAAATAGCATCAATGAGAGATTTGGACAATTAAAAGAACACAGTGATAATTTTCTATTTTTATACGATATTGAAAAATTAAAAGATATGAAACACGAAGAATTAATGAAACGCTATAAGGACTTACAATTTTTATTAACAGATGGAGATTCAATTGATATAAATGGAATTTATATGGCAGATAAACTAAAATTTTTAACATCAATGATTAATTCAAAATTATCTCCATTAGATCTTTTAAAATTTATTGTTGATATAAAAGACCTTGTACTGAATGTATCTATTGCTTTACGTATACTTTTAACTTTATACCTATGATGGTGGCCAGCGGAGAAAGAAGTTTCTCAAAATTGAAATTAATAAAAACATACCTTCGTTCAACAATGACAAATGATTGTCTTAGTGAATTGGCAATAATAGCAATCGAGCATCACTTTAGTCACAAATTAGTCGTTGAAGAAATTATAAAATACTGCAAACACGCCAAGTCCAAGAAAATGTTTGTATAACTAAATTTATTATGATTATTTATTGAAAATATTTGTAAAATTTTCGCAGTTTTATATTTGTATTAATATTATAAGTATATTTCTGAGTATATTTATATCTATGTGTTATGTAAAGACTATTTTATACTTCAATTTTATGTATATGACAAAAATACTATGACTGAAAATAAATGTTTTTAGGTAAATCAATATTATTGCATAATTTGTATAATATGATTATTTAATTTTTTTATTTATTTAGTTTTAATAGGGCGGCAAAATAGCTTGCGCCAGCTCTGTTAATACCCACACCAATATTATTGCTATTTGCTAACTGCTGGTATGATACTATAAAGTATAGTTTTCCTGCGCTTCTATTTAAATATTTTTATTTTAGGTGCAGGATAAAGATGAAAAAAAATATCAGACAAAGAATTACATTAATTAAGATTATAAAGATAACAAAACTTTGAATTCCATAAAGTGTATTATATAATGTAAAAAAAATTATGTAAAATGTAAAATTAATAATTATATCTTATTATTTCAAAATTTGCTTGATTTATTTTATAGTATGCATATTTCTGAAATTTCTAGTGCATGAACTTACAAGCCCTACTTATTAGTATTATAACTTAAATGTATAAATATGGTTAAAGTTTAAGTGCTATGAATAATTTGAATTTTAGTTTGTATAATTAAGGTAAAATATATGGATGACAATATTTAAAAATTTATCTTAGCTTCTATCTTTGGTCATGATGAAATAAAAAAGATTCTATTATTTGGAAGGTATAATCAGTGGTGTTCCCATAGGGTATACTACATATACTCCGTATACTTTCAAGATTTTTTTTCAATATTATGGGTATACTGTGTATGCTCTCAATCTCAATTTTATTCCATATTATTGACACGCTCTTTACCGGCTTTACTACTATAGACCATAAGAAAAATATTCTTATTGTATTAAATGTTTATATTTGATTATATAGTATACTCTCAAAAAAAATAATGGAAACACCACTGGGTATAATACAGTAATGTAATCCTAAATATAAATAAACGATTAATTATAAATCAAACGCAACACGTTTACAAAATTGGTGATGAATATTATTAATTTAAATATCCAATTACCTAATCTTAACTAAAAAACATGATTTTTTTTTGTTCAACACATATGTAGTAAAAAAAAAAAATTGTTAGAATATAAAATTTTTTGATATTTTTCTGAATGAGTAATTGAAAATCACCTACCAACGCTTCTTTGGTAATTTTAACTGGCACATCATCGTTATTGCTGCTCTCGTCGGTGGAACAATCATTTAATGCTCTGAGCTTTGTTGGTAACATAATATCGTCTAAGAGACAAAATTTCCAAGGCACATCTATGTATTCGGGTAGACTCGTTAATGCTGGTCACGCGAAATACGCGAAACGATTCCCACTGACTGCCGGTTTTGATCAGTTGAGGCACATAAAAAAGGAACTGTGTTTCAATTGCATCGCATATAAATACGGAATTATAATTGGGTTTTAATCCGGGACTAAGATATCTTAGTCCGTGGTTTTAATTAAAATATAACTTTATCGTGTAATGTGTATAATTAAGACAATTAACAGAATGCCTGTAAACAATTGTAATTAATAACACTCTCAATAAGACGTAGCTCTGATAGTCTGATAACAATAACACAACGAATTGTTTCTACGGTAAATCGGTTGTGTTCGTTTAAATAATGAGTAGCTTAGACTTTAGAATTAGTAAATAAACATTAAACACGGCTGGTCGGGGTGGGGTATGTAAACGTTATCAAAACGTTTCACGAGGTGGAAAATGTATTAAAAAAAAAAAAAAAAAAAATGGCGACATAAATTATATCATAATATTAACGGACGTGTATAGTTGCTTACCGGCAATTATTCGGGTTACTGTGTTTGATAATACATTTTCGATTTTTATTCTTATCAGTAAATTATATTTTTATTTAATTTTCCAATTTTCTTTAGTCCGTTGGGGAGATCGTCATCGTTTATAATTAACTGGTGAAAGTCAGTCTTTTACAATTTTTTCGTCTAATGCCATCCAGAGATTACGTTTTCAGATAACGCTTAAAACTATAAGTACAAAAATATGGCGATTCAAAGGAAATATCTTCTCAAGTACATTTCATTCATAAATTATGTACTGAAGTCATGTTATAACAGATCCAAATCTCAAGTCTTGCGGTCAAAAATGTTTCATAATCTCAGAGTCAACATTCTTTTTGGATCTGAAATAAATTTTAAATGTGTTCCTGAGAATATATTGGAAAAGCTTGTAACACATCATTATGACAATATAACAATTCTAAAATACAATCTAGAAATTAACAATTGTATATTTGTCAGCCAAGAAACATTAGACAAATTAAAATTGAACAACATGCAATGGGTTCTAGTTAACGTTAAAACTATAGATTCCCATAAACTACCTATGTCACACTATAACAGAATAGTAGTGTTGACCTCTTATAAAGAATCTGAATGCCTTCTAACTTCAACAAATTTATTTAATCTATGTAATTGCAATCATACATGTCAAGCTTGTATGTTGAGAGTTATCAAACCATTAAAAGACTTTGAGCCAAAAATTACACAAAAAGTATCAATATCTGTGATGAAACCTTTAGTATTTAATGCACAGACACAAATATTACAGGATAAAGTACTTTACAATTATTTTTCTCTGCCAAAATGTGTGTCAATAGGAGATATATTAAAATTGGATTTAAAAAAATCTTATCCAGAAGCAGAATATTTACTAGAACCTACTAGTATTTCAATTGTTTATATTAAAATTGTTGACCTAGAAGAAAGAAGCGTGCAAATAAATTTATATAACTGCAAAAATAAATTTTATATATCTAATTTACATACTAAAGTAAATGAAGTTCAATATTCAACTAACACATATTTACCTATGGAAAAAGAATTTGCAATAAATAACCTAAAAAAATTAAACATAAATAATTTCAATGATTTTATTTTGAACATATTTCCGGATGGAATGAATGATGAAGGAGAATTAATTGTGTCGATGATCAAACCGTTTATTCAACAGAGACGTACAGGTAATGAATTCAATATTTTATCAACTTAAAAAAAAAATGGAATACAGTAAAACCTTTATAATCAAAACTAATTGGAAATCTGACTTGAGAAAGTAAAAATTCAATTACTGGATATTTTTTTAATATTATGCTGTGTAATGGAGATATGTCAATTTTACATTAAAATTACAGTTAAATGTGTCAGATTATTGTGATATACTTGTATATATACATACTTATCATAAAAAATATTTAATATTTATACTTGTTATGAATAATGTAGAATGATTATATTATTATGTGCATTATCTTCTTTTTTTTTTAAGAAGAAAAAGATACACAATATATTAAATATAAACATGATTAAGTCTACAAGTATTACAGCATGTATTTATTTTCAGACACATCAATTACAGTTTAAACAATCAAAATCTACTATATTTCAAAACATTTACCATTTTTTTTTTTTTTTTTAGATTTTCAATCTTTGAAACCAATTTTCTTAGTTTATGGAGTTAATGGTTGTGGCAAAGAATTATTAATTGAATCAGTATCAAAATATCTTGGAATACAATACATATCTCAATGTTGTTTCAACTGGCCTACAAACAATATTGTTCAATTTAAAAAACGAATAGAATATTTTTTTGATGATATTCGAAAACTAACACCCTGTTTATTACACTTAGAAAATATTGAAGTAAATATATTGATATTTTTAAGATATATCGTTTTTGAAATAATGAATTATATTACCCAATTATTACAGGCTTTATGTTTATCTTCCACTAAAGATTTAGAACAAGAAATTTTGGATATATTTATTAGACAAATAAATGTAGAAACCAAGAATCCTATTATAATTATTGCTACTGCAAACTCAAAAGAAGAACTAAGCCCTGTTTTCTTAAGATTATTTTTACAATGTCAACAAGTTGGAAGTTTAAGTAAAACAAACCGAGAACAATTATTGAAATGGATTTTAAAAAGAGATTCTATTGAATTAGATAACAAGATGATTAACCAAATTGTAGATCATACTTCTGGTTTCAATTATATAAATTATATGACACTGTTACTATTAGCTGTAAAGTAAATTTAGAAATGAAACTGTTTTATATTTAAAATATAAACAGATATGCTTTTATTAATTATTTATATCATTTTTTTTTAAAGGAATCATATGGCTGTACATAATATTAAAATTACTGATGTAATATTAGAAGAATCTGATATAATGCTTTCAATAGGTTCGTAAATAATTCTTTAAAAGTTAATATTATTGTATTGATTGAACTTTGTTAATTAATTATGCTAAAATATACAATGGTTATTTGATTTCAATATTGATTTTTATAGACAAAATCAATTTAATGTTCACAAAATCAATTGGAGCACCATCAGTACAAGTTGTAAAATGGGATGATGTTGGTGGTTTAATAAATGTGAAAGAAGAAATTATGTCTGCATTGAAACCTTCAACTTTTAATATGAGGAGATCAGGTAATAAATTTCATTAAATATATAATGGTATACTTTGAATACTGTATTAAAGTTTGACTACTTGGCTGTATTTAATTGAATTCACTGTATTAGGAAATACTTTTTTGATAGGAGATTTCTATTCTATATTCTGCTACAGTATGTTAATTGTGTTTGGTGCTAGCATGTATTTATAGTGTGCTTTATTGCTAAAAATTCAAATAAATAGTAAGCAAGTAAACTAATCGTCCTTTAAACATGATTATTGGCACATAATTTATCCATTTCATTCAAGTGAATCATTAAAACTAAATTAATATATTTTTAATTTAACCCGTCGTTGGTACATATATAGTTCGTAACATAATTGCTACACTATGAGCACGGCGCTCACACTTTACTTTTTATATTATTATTAATTGATTAATTAACTTAAGAAATCAAACCATACCTAGAAATATTTATATTTTTATCCTTTACAAAAAAGTAAAAAACATTTTTTTAAAGTTCATAATTTATAAAATAAAAATAAAAAACTACAATCTTATTTCAAAAAATTATTTTTTCTTTATATATGCTCAACGTATGCTCCTTACATATTGACATGGTCAATTAATTGGTATTGTCAACTTTGTCTAACAATAACTGATAGGAAATGGCAAATAGCACAATAATTTATTTTTATAAATATTTATAGACATGTTATTTGAAGGTGTTTATAGTATCACATTAAAATTCAATAATATGTGTACGAATAATACTATCTATGTGAGCGGCAACAATTTTTTAAGAATAATTTAACGGATATAATTTTGCACCTAGGAATATTATTGTATGGTCCTCCTGGAACTGGAAAAACATTATTAGCAAAAGCTGTCGCAACTGAATGTAAATACAACTTTTTATCAATTAAAGGTCCTGAATTACTTAATATGTATATTGGACAAAGTGAAGCTAATGTACGAGAAGGTAAATATTTAAAAATACACTTGTATATTATTTTAAGTTGTACTAGGAAAATAAAATGCGTAGTATATGAAATTAAAGTATTCAAACTAATGTTTAAAAATAATTATTAGTGTTTAACAAGGCTCGTTCAGCTGTACCGTGTATTTTGTTTTTTGATGAACTTGATTCATTAGCTCCAAAACGAGGTCAAAATGGAGATTCTGGAGGTGTTGGAGATAGGTAAAGATTTTTTATTTAATAATGCTTCTTTTTTCATATCATATATATTTATAGAGTTGTATCACAATTGCTAACTGAAATGGATGGAATGACATCTGAAAATCAACAAATATTTGTATTAGGTGCTACAAATAGACCAGATCTTATTGATTCTGCACTTTTACGCCCAGGAAGGTATTCTATTAAATATTAATAATTTTACCACGCTTAATCAAAAATAATTATTTATTTTAGACTTGATAAAAGTATTTATGTTGGTGGTTGTAATGATAAAGAATCAAAGCTTCATGTATTAAGAGCATTAACAAAAAAGTATGTACAATTTTATTCAAATAATAGTAATTTGTATCTTATATCAAACACACATATATATATATATACATGTATATGGTACAGGTAATGTTAACATTTGGATAATGTCAACATTATGATTTTTTAATAATATAACATTATCTATTTATTATTAATTGCCATAATTTTTTTTAAATTATTGGCTAATGTTAACATTAACCAAGTAATATGAAATTAGCCAAGAACTTTTGAATGATGGCTTAACAACTATAGAAATGTATTATGCATGAGATAAAATAATTTTAAATTATTTAAATATTTACCATTGATTATAAATAGTATTACTATTTTACTATGTATTATTAGTAATTACTATTTATAATCAATGATATTAACACAATATTAATTGTAATTAATATGAGATTTTTTTTATAATACAACATTAAATTGAATATTTTATTTTATATTTCGAATTATTACTTGAAATATTATTTTAAATATAGAATTAAAGTGCTATCCTTTATACATCTATATGGCATGCTACCATGCAATTTTAAATTGCACAAAATGCTAGGTGAATTACATTTATCAATTGTTGTAGCATTTCTCCTAGCATGAACACCTTTTGTATCTTTTTGCAATCGCACTCGTAAATATCACATGTAAAAACAAACTAACTATAGATCAGTGTGGTGTATTATATATCATTTATAATATAAGGAATAACAAAAATATTGTGCAACTAAGATATTATACCGCCTATAGTCTATAACTTACATAGAATGATAAACCCATCTTTTTTAAATTTATTAGTAAGATAAATTATTATATTCTGGAAGTTTGACACTATTATTGTGATAATATAGTATACAGAATGTTAATAAAAACTCTATATTTTATTAGTATATAACTTTTAATATTATCTAATATTGACTAATTTATATTAATATTATCTGGATAATGTTGGTACTTTATGTTTATAAACAAAAATTTACTCATTGTCCAAAAACATGGACATCAATGTTATTCAAATGTTAACATTACCTGTAAAATATATATATATTATATTATTTTATTTCATTTTAGACAATTTATACATTTTATCAACTCGTTTATATTATTTTTAAAAATGTTCTAAAAAGTTAAATTTTCTTAGATTTAATTTATATTCAAATTTTCATCTCGAAGATTTAATAGAGCATTTACCAGATCAAGTAACAGGGGCTGAATTGTATGGAATGTGTCACAATGCATGGCTAAACAGTGCTAGAAGAATTATTCAAAAACGAATAATACATATTAACGGTAAACTTTTAAAATGGATACATAAACACTCGTACTGTTGAAATTATATATTTATTACTATTAGAAGTTAAATGAATAGTTAAAATAAATATTCTAAACATATTTCAGACAAACAATGTGCAACTGATGACAATTTAATGGTAACTAAAGAAGATTTTATGAATGCAATGAGTGAAAGTTTTATTCTAAAATAACTGTTTACATAACTACTAAAACTAAATATCAAAAATAATAAAATAAATAAGACTGATATTATTTTTATTATTTATTATATTACATTTAATATTAATTTAAGGTGTTTTATTGGTCATGGTAATATATGTTATATTAATTTTGAAAGTATATTATTATTTTACTAGATGGCATTACCACTTGAAATTGTTTATAACCAACACAAAATATATTGATTTAGCTTTTAGATATTTGTTATTGAAATTGTACTTGGAATAAATGTATATTTTTTTGTACTTATATTTATGTATCAACTTGCTTTAAATGTTAGTCAAGTTACAAAGCCATCTGACTAATATTTCTTGTTATTCATCAACTTTAATTCAACATAGGTAGTGTATTTTTTTAATGAAATAGTAGATAACTATTGTGGTAACTAAAATAGTGGTAACACGTTTATAACTATTTATTCTTAGTTACATTTTAATGCTTAATGCATCATTTTTTATTGAATAATAGTATTAACTTAATAATGAATTCTTAAATATTACAAAAATTGTTAAACCATCTGCCTTTTAAATTGCTCAACATTTATAAGCTAAATTGTATTTTTTATAATAATTATAATTGTATCCATAACATATTAAACAATTAAACACAATATGTTAAAAATAATAGTTAATACATTAAAGTAAAATGTTTTTATATGATGAAAACCAATGGATAATTAAAATAAATTAAGAGATCTTTAAGTCAATCAACTATTACAATTATAATAATTAAATAATCAGGTCCAATAAAGTACAATTTAGATTGGAGGGCCCCAATGCCGGTTGTTTATTAAGTAATAAAATGTAGATAATTATTATATTATTGTACTAACGTTAATGTTTAATATTTTTGTTAAATTAATAATTAAAATCAACTCAGAAAATGAAATAACACATACAGAATAGATACATATTTATTTTTTTTTAAATGAAAATTTATGCAACAAATTTAAACCAATTTTGTAATTTTAAATTATTTTTATCAGTACAAAACAAAAAAAAAATAAAATAATAATAATTAATAAAAATAGTAAATTTTAAATATAAATTTCAGTATAAAGTCTTATCATTTTTTTTTTTTGAGAAAACATTTAATTTCTTAGCCTGATTGCATTGGATAGAGTTGGAAATTTTTTAACAAACTATCATGGGTACTTAGTCACATAATTTATAAAAGAATCATCTTAAGTCCTTACATTTTTAACTCATAACAGAACATATATATGTATAATAAGGTTTTTTTTTTATATATACTTTAATACTTTAGTATGTACTAGTCAGTAATTTTAATTTAACTAAGACTTTAAAATCAAAACTGACTGAATGCAAGCCATTTCAAAGTCAATATAATGAATGCTGTTTCTTTAGATTTATTAATGTAAGTCACATCCTCTAAATTATTCAATATAATCTGGCCAAGAAATGTTGTGCTCTTTGAAAACATTACACTTTTTATACTTTTTAATTATTAGTTAAATGCAATCTACAGTTTTAAATATTTTTCAATTAAAAAAAACTAATTTATAGTGTATTTTAAAAAGCATGATGGTCATATATCCGGCATGCATAATTTTGAGTGTAACTTGTACCGGCATTGGTTTTGACAAAATATGTTTGAGGCTAAGCAATCATTATTTACCTCCAGACTAGGTAAAATTTCACAATAATCTTATAAAATAAATAAAATATAAAATATCAATAAATAATAACAATGATTTTCTAGTATAAATTAAGTAAATACAAAGATAACTATAAAGGTAAAAAGTTAGGAAATTGATGCAAGGAAAATTAATATTATTTTTCATTATAAATATTCAACTTAGCCAGTCATTTTTTTTTCAGGTGTCCATAATTTTATTAAGTCGTTAGAGCCTCCATAAACACAATATCGTTTGGAATCATAAGTAGCACAGTTCATAGGTAGAGGTATATCATTGGAAAAAGGTAAATGTTCACCACTTTCAATATCAAATATTCTCATTCCTCTTTTTGACGGCAAAAATGCAATGTCTTCTTTCAAATTTTCAGTAACAGCAAACTGATAATCTTTAAAAATATGATTCTTGTTTAGGTCACATAATTGTACAGATTCATAGTGGTTAGGACGCAGTAGACCAGTACTAACTTCCCTGTAAAGAATAAATTATTATTAGCTGACCCTAATTATTATTATTATTAGTTTTAATTGATACGAGTTTTTATTTTTGTTTTCAACACCACATAATAAAAAAGATTATTAGTATTTAATAAAATAAATTGAATCAAATATTTGAAGGTCAATATTACATACAAATTTATTAATTAAATAATAAATACTGCATTTATTTTGTAAATATCTATTTGATTAATGAACTCTAGAGCACACATTTCACGGTCTAAAAGGCTAGGCTTTAAGAAATTTATTCATTGTTTCAAGGATTCAAAATGTTTACATAATCTAACCTAAGTACCTTCTAATTAGGTGATAAACTAAAATTAAACATGACCCCCAACTATATGATCTGATGTCAGTAATATAAAAGTGTTCAAAGTTTATTACCTAATACAAACTAAAAGACCGTATGTATGCTATACTGTGACATTTCCAAATAATTTTATGAAAACTTAACTACGAGTTTTAAATTGTGTTTCCTAATAATTGCTGGCCAATAATGAAGCTAATAATAACATGCATATAAATGTTTTATTATTAATAAAAGTATTTGACAATGTTTTATTAATTTAAATGCAATAAAATAATAATTATCATTTCAGTTTATTAAGCTTTAATTAAAATATTTCAATACACAGTAAAAAAAAAAACGTGTTTGTGAATTCTTGTAAATATTTTAAATGCGTGTAATATTGAACAGTAATAAATATGCGCGTATATTAAAAAAAAAATTCCAAACATAATTTTAATAGTAAATAAAATAATAAATAATAATTATTACCAAGTTTTGATGCCTCCTTTTTTATCAACAGATAAAACACCATTTCCATCATTGTAAAAACGTAACCCAATAACTGGATTAGTAAGACTTGATATTGGTGCACCAGAATCATCCCTTTGGAATTTTAAAACAAAATTCAATTGATAACGAATATCCCATAGATAAATATTTCCATTGTCATTGCCAGTAATATATTGTAATTCGTTTGTCGGATGCCAATGGATAGCTCTTATTGGCTTATTTTCAATATTTTTCATAGTCATTACAACTATACCATGCAGCATATCAATCATAAATACATGTCCTTCTATTCCTGTCACTAGAAAACAATTTATTTTACTTATTTTTTGAGTTAAAGTAACTAAATTATCTTATACATAATCAATAATATATTTAATTGTAATCCAATCAATATATCTAAATTAATCTTAAATCTAAATTATTTAGTACCTGCAACATATTTGTTAACACTATATTTTTTTGCGGCCATTACATGGTTCAAGACTTTTGTACGCATTTTCACAGTTTCAATTATTTTACAAGTAAATGAATCCCAAAAATGCACAGAATCCATAGTGCAAACAGTAAATACTGTACCGTCCCAAAGCCAATGTGCTGAGTTTGGCGATCCATTATTATCAATTGGGTCATGTGGAATTGTCATTCGCTTCATTTGATCAAAGATCTTAACATTTTGGGATACATTATAAATAGCTACACTGTTGTATCTTGAAATAACTAGTAAACTAAAAAATAAGATCATATATTAAATCTATTGCTAAAATGTTTAAAAATAAGTTCATAACTTTTGTTAAAAAAGTAATAATATTAATGAAAAAATAATAATAGATATACTTCAATATTTCATGCCTCTTTTAACATTTTTACAAACTATTTAAAGGTAAAATCGGAACTTATTATATTTTAACTATAAAAATAACTTTTTTTTTAGAATACAATTATTTGTTAAGACATTCAAAAAAATGGTATAAAATTGAATAACTATTATAAAGCATAACTACTCGACTTCAATAAATATGTATTCCATCATAAGACAATACATTCTTAATGCATATAAAAATAACAACAACTTTTTTAATTTCATATTACAACCCAGAATATTAATTTCTACATTATAAAATATACATACCATTTACTTTCTCTTGGATCAACTTCCATACCTAGAATATCATCTTGTACATAATTTGGAGCGCCTGTACTAATTGGATTAATATAAATTGCAGGCAAAGACGTTTTATTAAGTGAATATGCGACATAATTGATCTCATTAATAATTGTACGACGTTTATATTCCATGGAAGATATAGCTCCTATAGAGCGTTTGATATCCAAATCAATAATACGATTTGGTTTTCTCTTCTGTTAAAAATACCAAAACAAATATAAACATATAATTCATAGCAAAATTAAGTTAACAAATAATAATGCATTTTAATTTATTGTTCGTATGAGTAAATTCGCCAAAAACTAATGAATAAGTAGGCAAATAATGTAAAAATATCCAAAAAAGTTAAAACTTAGAAAGTAGCATAGGTATCTAACAAGTTAAGTAAATATAAATCATTGTACAAGACAAGGATGTACGCTTTAATTATAATTATTCTAATTTCTAGACCAGTAAAGAAATATAATGGTATAAACATTGCTTAGACGAATGCAATAAAGTAGAATCACGACAACATTGAAAAGAGAAAGAAGTGATGGGCTCTAGTATCATGGTAGGCCTAGATAAATGTTTACTCTATATCGCATATATATATATAAAATAAATCGGTGACGAATTGCAGAATTCACTGTATATTGCTGTCACTTCTGTGACCTGATAGAAGAGAAACCATTGGTCTGTCCCATTTTAAAATTAACAACCGTCGTTTAGATGGCAATGGTTAGTGTACACATACTACATAGATGGCCAGGATGGGCACATAATCTTTACCTTGGGACCGGCAGACAGTGCGCGTTGCATGTTGACGGGAGACGTTTGAGCGCGTATATAACACAGCACAGCCGAACGGGGCAGCGATCGGCGAGCACTTAGCCGATGGACACTCACAAAACTCCGTCGAGTTGTCGACAGTGGCCCGGACCGTCAGCAGCCGGACGACACGAATCCACTAGAACAACGACGTAGATAGTGGTGAGCAGTGTATTAGAGATCAGACGGTGCGCGACACGTACCTGTGGAAGATGAGGAGATCGAGCCGCGGCTGCTATGGCGACCGCGGGGTGGGCTCGGAAGGACGAGGCGGTCGTGATTCCCGGAGAACCGAGGGGGTTCGGTGCGAGCCGCCAGACACGAGCGCGAGTCCGACCCGCCGACGCTTCGACAGCGGGGTGCAGGGTGCCCGACGTGTTGATTATAAGTCGACTGCGCGCCAATACGAGAACTCAATACATTAATATCATGTGAAACACTATCCAAAATATTGTGATAATATTGCCCATTGTCGCACGATCGATTAATACACACGATACAGTTGTAGTATTTTAAATTATGGCGGCAACGAGTAGTAGTAATAGTAGTATGATCCGAGCCAGACTACGACTACGACCATGTATATAATATATATATAATAATAATATTTTGAATTCGTATTTCGTAGTTACTATTATGCCTAAATCGTGTATTTTTATCATAGAGTATCTTTATTATCTATGATTTTTATTTGTTGATTGTTTGTGCAAACAATGAGATAATAAAGAGGCGTGGTTTCATAAAGCGATCAATTACTTTTTAAGTCAGTTTTTGACATTTTTCCAAATTTTTAGTCATTTTTACGTATTTCACATTTGTTCACTTCTTATTAATATACCGATAATTTACTTAGAACTTTGAAATTGCCACGGTCTAAGATTAGTACCTACTGCCTATCCAGTTTTATCTCACCAATTTCAGTCGTCGTTGTTGTGTTGTAGTGAATATTATTATTATTATTATTTTTTTTTTTTGTAATATTATATTTAATTTTAAAGGGCACTTTTTGTAATTTGTATGTAATATTTTGAGTAATTTGTACCTAAGCTTTAATAAATATATATAGAATTGCATAGTAAAATAGAGTACAATTTAAAAAAATATATATTTTTATTGATTTAAAACAAATAATTTTTAATTTTTTTAGGACATTTATAGACATTTTTATGTCATATTTGCATTTTTTAATGTTTTTAAGGTCATCAACTTCCGAGCCCTAATATAATATGGTTAATCAACTGTCATAATATAATTTAGTATAAATACATAATAATTAATAATCATGAGTTTACTAAAGTTCTTAGATAAGTATAAAAGCAATTTTACAACTAATTATTTTTGAAACAGTAAGAATTCTTTAATAGTAAAACCTAATTTTTATATAAATACATTTTTTAATTCATTAAATGAATAAGTTACTGTCTCAATCAATTATTGAGTATCAATAGCTATATTTTTTTTTTTATAGCCATTAATATTAATAGGATAAGGTGGTTTTGGTGTAACGTTAAGCAAAGTTTGGTTTTATATTGACTATATGATCTAGGAGCCAATATTTATTTTGAATGATCATCACACTACACACTAATGAGAAATGATCATTAACTATGCACACTAAGAAAATGTATAATATATTTAACTCATTAGTGGTCAGTTTTAAATTCCCTAGGCTTATATACTGTCAAACAAACTATTTAAAAATGGATATTTAAATATTGTTCTTATAATTTGTTGGTATATATTAAGGTAATATAATGGAACAACAAATAGTCAACCTAATAAAAATACACACAGCCAAATTTATTATAAATTATAATGACAATAATACAATACAATAAAATATACATTTTTACATAAACATATTATTTTTTCTTAACAATAGAAATTAACAATATAGACTTTTAATCATAATACCTATATATATATTTAATTTTTATATACATAGGCGGTATGTACAAATTGCAATCACAAAAATAACTATTGCACAAAAACAATTATTAAAATCAAAATATTACAGTGTGACTATTTATTATCTTTGGTGAAAACAAAATTAGTGTAAAACCGAAGATTGCCAATTTTAACACTTGGACCTTGAGAAATAGTATACAAATTAAAAACCAAAAGATCTTAAACATAAATCAACATAATAAAATATACATAATTTCGTTGAACTTAATAAAATACAAATTTATGTAATTGAATATCCACTAAAATTTAAAAGTTTAACATTTAAGAATTTATTTGTAACATTCTAATTATGAGATACAATTTATAATAAAGGATAATGGCAGGTACAATTATATATAAAATAGGTAAATATAAAAATACTCAAATATAAATCTATATAATTTTTTAGTTTACAAAGTTTTAATTATTAAGTTCTAAATATTTAAATTTATTAAGGTCATAAGTACAAAATAAAAAATTACAAACGTATAACTGTGCTTTATATCTACCAAAATAAACAGTGGCCCTTGAAACATTACTAGTTTAAATTTATGTGGTAAATGATTAATTATTTTACCACTTAATACTAGTAAAGCCTCATTTGAAACACTGTCACTAAACGTAATAATATAACTTGATTTCTAAAATGTCTATATATAAATGTAATGCTTCTAATTAATATTTACCCTTTTATGTTAGAAAATTAAGATGTGTATGGAATAATAAAAATATTAAAATTGCACAAACTTTAAATAACTAATTGTTTGGTATGAACAACTCCATAAAGCTTTTAGTGCATATAAAAAGTATACAGTGACAAATAATATATAATTATGAAATATACATGGGTAACAACAAATTGTTAAAAAAAAATGTTTTTAAGATTCAATTTAAAATAGAAATCGAAGTAAAAAAACTAGTAATAAAAATACGTAATAACTAAGATTATAATATAATGAACAAAATGAGAATCATTGGGTGATTAAAATATAAAATTTTAATTGTCGATTTCATAAATGCTATAAAAGTAATTTTGAAGAAAATAATCGTTATTTTATTTCTTATGAAAAAATATTATTCATACTCAAACATTTTATAAAAATAATCCTATAATTTTTTTAAATATATCAAATCCATATAAAGAAACATTTTATAATTATATACTACTATATAATTTAAATCAGTTGCATATTAAAATGGAACAATACACTACATAACTTAATTTTTATTTATGACTTCAAGAACCTAATTATAATTCTTTTTTTATGAATAGCAAAATATTGACTATAAAACGTTCTAATTATTTTGAGTATTAAAGTAATTATAAACTATATAAATTTATAACACGGTTGTTATTCAATTATTGAACATAAGTTACTGAGACAGATGAACTATCTGAAGTTGATATTTCTCGTCGATGATTTGGTCCCTTATGCAGTTGTATTTTTACTCGATAAAATTTCAATCCTTTTTTAACTTTATATCTATTATCCTCCTGTATAAAAATATTTGAGTAAAAAATAGCATTTTTATTAAAAAAAAAAAACTACTATTCCAAAACTATTGTTATAAAAACCAATAACTTAGAATTTAAAACAATCATACAAATAAATATTTTAATTTAATTACCTTAACTGCTTGACAGTATTCTTTTTGTATAACTTCTGCCGAAAAGTGCTGTAATTTAGGTGTTTCATCTACAAACAAAATAATATATTCTAACTTATAAGTAAAGTATATTAAAATATTAGTTTACAATAGTTGCAAATAATTCTAGTATTTTAAAAATATATGGTAAAAATAACAACTTATTTCAGTTGTAATCTCACATAGAATACAAATTATGTTTAAAAAGTTTTTTTTGATTTGATAATATTTCATTAAGTCAATTTTTTGACTTTAGCCCCTCTTTGAAAAGGAAAATTCATTTAGTTGGTACTTTGGGGCAAGGACGCCCACAGGTCAAATTTCAGGGGGGGGATAGCCAAAGCCGTATCTGAGAGGAGATCTAAGGGGTCCCCCGAAATTTTTAAAAGTGAAAATATTTAGTGGTAAATATAGATAATTGACTAAAAATTTTCAGCTTTTATATTTTAAAAAAATTGTTGGACCTCCCGAAATTTTTTTTTCAGCTACAGCCTAGGGGATAGCTTTAATTTTTATTCATAATCAAATACTTCTATTAATGTATAATGTATTAGGTTTATTTATAAAAAATGTTTAAAGGTAATATAATAATTAATATTATATTTTACACATATAGACGTATAGTAACTATATTAACTAATTGAACTCAAATTGTAATTTTATTTTATTTTTCCAAATTCATTAATAACTTTTTCAGATAAATTAAGTTCTTTGATTTTTTTTTCTATGTAAACTTAACATACATAATCCGGATAAACGGTTTATACACATTGTTGAATGTAACCAGCTTTTATTTAATACAACGTAATTTAATGAATGTCCTTTCTATAGTACAAGTTATTGGTGGAATAGTCATATAAATAATAATACTTCTCTTCAAAGTTGGATAAAATTCACAATCTTTAAAAAATAAAGAAATATTTACCTACAGACTATATATTACTTATATCAAATATCAATACACCTTGGTACCGATAATGATTTTTGGGATTTTAGAATATTTAATTTGGATATAATTATTTTAACTAGCAGGAAAGCTAGGGGGAAGTTGTCTTCTCCTCCACCTAACCTTTACGGGCGGGAGGTCAAGAGTAAAAAAGTTCCAGTAGTTTCCAAAAGCGTCAGAAAAAACCCTAAAAAAGTGACGTAAAAATGGAATTTTTACGCATAATCAGTTTTTGACAAAATCGATTTTTTTATTTTGCTGTAACTCAAAAACGAATCATTGTAAATATTTAAAATTTTCACCAAATATTTATATTAGCGTTATCTGTTTATGATTAAATTTTAAAAATATTTTGACTTTTTTTAAGATATTTATAGACAATTAAAATTTTTGATTTTTCCAAGTTTTTTTTTTTGAAATGACTATAAAAAAAAATTGGCAATCCAAAAAATCTTTAAAATTTAATAGAAGTTTTATTACAAGTTGTACTTATCGTAGTAAAAAAAAAAAAAAAAAAACGTTAGTTACAATTTTAGTTTATAAGCATTTAAAGTTAAAATATTTGCAAAATATATTATTAAAATCGCGAAAATTTGCAAGGAATTTTTAAGATGAAAATTTGTAAAATTTTTGTGACATATACCTAAGGTTAAAAAACTTAATACAAAGTAATTTCTAAGTTTTCCTTCAAGTAACTGTAAAAAAAAAATTCCAGCGTCAATAAAGAAAAAATTTAAGAGGGTATGAAATTTAATTTTATACAAAATCACGTAAAATGACGATACATTACAATTTAAATATAGGTAATAATATAATATATCTTACTAATTATCATAAACTAACAAATAATCTCCGTTCAGAATCGTTTTTAGTATACAATGATTGAATGATATATATATATATATATATATATTGCCCACCCTTTTTATATTATTCGATAATATGAGTAATATCATAATAATATTCTATATAAACCAATATGAAGCCATAACTGGGTGTGGTGAAAGGTATAAGGTAAAGGTATCAGTAAAAAATTGATTAAGCCATAAATTATACTATAAAACAATCATAAAAAATAGATAGTCGACTAAATAATTACATTAGGAATCAGAAGGTTATTTATCAGGAAGTCAAAATACGATTGATTCATCATATTTTTTTACTTAATGCTGTATAAAAATTATCTCCTGAGTGAAGCGCATCTAATCTATATCACCGAAAAATCAGCTGTTCAGCTAGAAATAATTACAACTAGTATTCCTTATGTATATAATAAGTTATAACTAATGAGTAAATAAAATTATCTATTGTCATGATCACAGATATAATGATGTAAATTATTTAACAACATTAATGACCTTAAGGACGTGAGGTATGATTCTTACAATTCGTAATCAAACATTGAGTTTTAAAAAAAAATGATCTGCTGAAGTACTGTAGTAGTAACCTGTATTGGTATCTTAAATTGTGCATTTTAAACTATGCCATGAAACATACAACCTAACCTAGATCCTAGATCCTAGGTTAGGTTAGGAATTATGATACTGAATACTGTAAGATAATATCACGATCTAAGATAGAAAGGACTGGAAACGATATGGTAGGCGGATGACGGGAAGCCGGACCGCAACTGCCTCGGTACCTCTATATCCTTCTCTGTCAAAAATTGGTACATAGAGAACATGCATGCTACCTATACCGTCATTCAATATGCCACCCAGCCATTAAGTAGCGTTAAGACCAGCTGTGTACTACCTATGCATTTCGGGTCCATTAAAAATTTGTTCGTTTCTAGTTCTCTCTATCTTAGTCCGCGGATAATATGAAAATATTCAATACATAACATAATTAAAAACAAATTTGATTTAGGGTTTTTTTAAATTTATTATTATTCATTGTTTAGCTGATGTTATCATTTAATTCATGGCTTAATGAAATACTTCATGGATTAATCAACCGTATGTTGCCGTCTTGATACGAAAGCTTTCAGGCATGAAGTATAAAACTTTAACTCGAAGTCGGCAATATAGTCGTTTTATACTTTATACTTCAGAGTAATAAAACGTATTATAAGTACTCAAAATTAGATTCTTATTAGAACATATACATTTATACCATTTTTATTATCATTATTACTTTTGGTATTTATAATTATAAATATATTATATATATATATATAAATATTTATAATTTGTTAGTATCACGATATTTTATTTTAATAACTAATGAAATAATATAATAAGGTTTAATAACAATGATTAATAAAATATATGTTTTTAACTATGTACATAGTTTTAAAATTATTTTCCCAATAATTATCTTTATCCAATATATTTTGTTAAGTTTGGTCACACTGTTTTCAATTGTTATCAATTATTTAGTCATAGAGCGGGAAATTATTACTTCATAATAATGTATGTATGTGAATTTTATATTATTATAATATTAAAATATCATTGTAAATTGTAACACCAAATACCTATATACTGAAGTTTGATAACATATTATATTCCGATTAGTTTTATTAGGTTCGGTAAATTCGGAATTTTTATATTATAGTTCTTATTATCATTCAAAAACAGACAACTGAATTATGGCCACATATTTTAATGAAGGTAATATTTAAGAATAGTTAATTAATATTAGACTTAAATAAAACTTTTAATAATAATGATTTTAAATTTGTTAAAATGCATTTATCATTAAAAACACTATTAAAAATGCGCATATTATATCTTTAATAATATGCACAATATATTATTATTTATTATAGATCTCTAATTTATATATAGCAGAATTATATTTTAGATATTTAAGAATAATGATACATTTTAAAAAGACAGAACAATTAGGGCTACCTAGTTCCTAACCAGATAAAGAATCAAAAAGTAAGAAAAATAATTTTTAACCAAATTCCAACAGAAAAGAAAAACAGATTCTTCGCTAGTTGAAATTGATTGACTTATACTTTGAGAAGCTTTTAATGGTAGTACATTCAATGTATTGTTACAAATATTTCAATTTTTAATGATATACCTGATGTCCCGATGTAAAAAATTTGATAACAGCTGTACCGCCTATGTCTAAACAGTCTTTTATGCAAATTCAACAAATAACTCTAGACAATTATTAAGAAATACTTGCCAAAAAACAAGGTCTTAATCAAGAAAACTTTTAAATTTTGTAATAACAAATTTTCTCATAAAATACTTTTAATTGGGTTATAATATACCACAGTACTAAAACTAAAACTTAAGTTAAACATCTGTTTTAATTAACAGAACCCAAAGGCCAAGAGTAACACATTTTGAAATTGATGATTTACAACATATTATACTAAGAAGTATTTATCAAACCATATTACAGTGAGTTCCGCTAAATGTGATAACTGGTTTATAGAATCAACCGTTTATTGGTATCAAAATTGAAAATCCCAAATCAGATCTTAAAAGATCTTATATTACTAATGTTAAATTAACCTTTTATTAGAATCACCAAGTACTGGATAATTTAATAATTTTTAAGAACATTCTTATCGCTTTAATGGTATTTCAACCTTTCACTAGAAAAAAAAAATTGCTTTGAAAAAGTTAAAAGGTAGCTATTCAAAAATATGTCGAAAACGATACTTTTCAGTTGTTCCAAAAGTTATAGGTAAAATATGTACATACATTATTATTTATTTAATTTTAAATAATTAAAAATCGTATAAATTATATTATATTAACTAAATATGGATTTTAATTTAAGGCTAATATTAAAATGAAATTAGTAGATTCTTAAGTACAATCAAAAATACAAAGATTTTTCACTTTATTTTAGATTTATTTAATTTTAATTTAATTTTAAACATACATATCAATATAAACTCATTAATAAAAAAAAAAAAATATTTAATGGAATCAAAATAATCTGAACCAATTGTGATCACATTAAGCGGAACTCACTGTATTTAATACCTATGATTTTTACAATTCTTTAAATATTTTTTTTTGAAACCTTTTCAAATTATTGACAAACTCGATTTATTTGGATTTATAGGTATAGATTTTAGAGTTAATTATGGGAATTATTAATTAAAATAACTGCATACACTGACTATGAGTCTGATCTGTCAACATTTGATAAAGTAGATAATATGATTCCTTTAAAAAAATATTTAGTAGTTCTTAAAGTAATTCAATTTTAAAAAATATTGAAGATTTAGATAAATCTAAAAGACTTACTAAAGTAACACCTAATAAACTTATTTCATAGAAATTATTTAGCCCATGGAAATATTTCTAAAATAAAATATTAAAATAAGTGGAATACATACAAATAGTATCAATATTTTATTCTCTATGAATTATTATGCTTAAATAAATTTTAATATAATTAGCTAATATTATTAATTATTAATTTAATTTAAGGTTTAATAATGTTATTAATCTATAGGTAATTATTAATGATCATCAACACCTATTACTTTATTCAAACTTTGAAGTAATAAATATAACTCGATAATAAGTTAAGCGTTATGTTAAAATACTTACCAGAGCCAATTTTTAAAAATAGGTTGTCTATGCTGTCGGGATGCAAAAATACCAAATTCCTTTTATTTTCTTGATATACTCTATAGTTTCTGTAAGTAGAGTCCCATACAACCAAAACATAATCTCCAACATTGCAACTAAGTAATGAAAAAATATAATATGAAATGATTTTAAGTAATAAGTATATTAAAAACATTAATTTTCTTAATACATTTTATATAATATACTTACGAACTGACAGAAAGTTTTCCTTCATCAGATTCCGAACTTGAACTTTTACTCTATGTATAAATAAAACAATGTTAAGAATTTGTAACTAAAAATAATTATAATTTTAATTTACCAATTCCACAAAAACACTGCTTGATGCTGAACTAGAATCTATGTCCCTATTTAAAATATATAAAAATATAATATTACAAGTATAATTTACATAAATGCAGACAGGAATACTATAGGATAATATAGAAGTAGTATTTAAGCATATTTTTAAATCTTAACAAATTATATAGAATAGTAATTGCATGAATATTTTAAGCTAATCAATATAAAAATGTATAACTATGCGTATTTAAATCACAAATAAAATTGGTTAGATAATACAATTACTAATTTCTAAAAATCAAATGTAAAAAAACTGTCTTAATTAGATAATTGACAAAGATATAAGAATTCATGTACATTATAACTATTTAAATATATTTTTCAAACTTACCATTCTGGTACAGCAATACTATTTGATCTTGGTTTTGAAACATAAGTACTTAACCTAAGATCATTTGAACTTTTTTCTTTAAAATATTTGAATGATTTGTTTTTATCATCTGTATATTTCTTGCTATCACCCCAGAGGCACTAAAATAAATATTTCAAATTAATAAATTAACTTAAAATGTTATTATTTATTAATTATTTTGTAAGCATAATATAATGTTATTAACTAGTTTTAAATTTATTCTCTCATTTAGAAAAAAAATTGTATGATATAAAAGTCAGTATATTAGCAAAGTAATTGTATAATAAATAATTATATTTATTAGTAATAAGATATAACTTATAAGCTAATAGTAAATGGATAACCTTAAGAGGACGCTACACTTGCATGCTTGTCTTTTTCTTACAAACTCATAAAACATCAAATTTTATGTTCTGAAAAATCTATTAAACTCACTTATGTTTAATATTATAGTAAATAATTTATCTATTATCAAATTTAAATGTTAAAATTATATATAGTAAAATTCATGTTTTTTTATATTTTAATTATAAGCAAATGATGAACATTTTAAAATTCTAAATTGTTTATGTATTATACAATGTCCTAACTCGCTTAAAAATTAAAATATAAAATCATATGAGATTCATTAGATAACATTCTAACATTGAAATTTGATATTTTATACATATGTAAGTTAGAGACAACGCATACAATTGTAGTGGCTTTATAATCTAAAAATCAAAAATACAAAATAAAAGTAATTATTTTTATAAAATATAATTTAATTTGAATAAAATGATTATAAATAGTATTTAGTTTCAAACTACTGACAATTACTTGATCATCCTTTTTTTCATCACATTTCACTTGTCGTTCTTGAGCTAATTTTTGTTCACATTGCTTTCGTTCTTCCTGTATAGCTTGCTCTTTTTCCAATAACAAGTCTTCTTTAAGCTGGGCCATCATTGCTTCATGATTAACAAGTTCAATAACATCATATCTCTGTTTAAAATCAATAAATATTACAATAAATTTATTGTTATGAAAAATAATATATAAGTTTAATATTTTAGAGGATTTAATGTAGTAGAATAAGAGATAAATATATACTTTTTCACCTGCATAAAAAAATGAATTTATATAATTTTAAATGAGAATTTGTCTATAAAACAGGTTTTTTTAGAGGATATTATGGTAACATAATTATATTATGCATCAATTGCTAAAGTAACTTAGATAATATAAAGAAAAATAGGTCAGAAATAATATATATTTTAATAATTTATGATCTATATTCTATTTAATATTCAATTATTCTTATTAATTTTACCTTGTTTTTTTCTAAGCTTTGTTCACTTGAACTACGTTCCATATTAGCTGCTTGAGTGACTAATTTAAAACGTACATGCATCATTTCTAATTCTTTTTTATGAGACATTGTTAACTGATTAGTTATTTCTTTTCGTGCATCCTCTAATTCTTGTTGTATCCACTCATCTCTTTCATTCTCCACTCTTAAACGTAACTGACGTTCGTGTTCTTCATTTTTTATGTGCAGTTCTACAAGAGATTCCAGCTCATTTATTCTTATTCTCATACGATCCAACTCACGTTTACTTTCTTCTACATACTAAAATAAATAAACATAAAAAATAGTAAAAATAAAGCCTAAATTAACTTTATGATTCAATAGATAATACAAGTATTCTTCAACATTTTAAATTAAAATTAATCTTACTTGAATAAGCTGTTGTAAATGAGAAGTTTGAATGTTATATTTTGATTGTAAATCATTAGTAAACATATTAATCTCTAAATTTTGTTGAAGTATGAATTGTTTAAATACATTTAAATCTGATCGCAATTTATTGATTGAGACACTAGCTACATTTTCCAATGTATATAGACTCTTCCTCAATAACTTTACTGTATGCTAAACAAAACATTATAATAATATAAATAAAATATTATTTTTAAGTATTTATACGAATAAATTTATTACTTCTTGATGGGTTCCAATATACTTGTGTGGTAACATAAAACTATCTGGATTATAACTGTCATTTTCCCTGAAAGCAGAATATTCGATATTTTTAAAATTAAATTAATTAATATTAAAATAATGCTTCATAATAAAGTATAATTTATTAATTGATACTAATATACAGAGTGTAATAGGACTATTTATCAAATATAGTAACATTTGTAATAGAAGTTTGTTAAATAGTCTTGTTACACCTTATATATGTAAGTAAAATCATAATAATATTATACAATGTATAACAATATAATATAATACACCAATATTGTCACTTAGTAAAACTTTTTTAAATGTACTTAACTTGAATTTGATTCTAAAATTATAGCTAACTATACATATTTATAGTATAAATAATATTTTTACTCTGGTTAACTAGAAATATATTTAAAAAAATATTAATTAAAAAAGTTAAAAAAAAACAGTGATAATAAGAAATTAATTAAGCCAGCAAGTCATAATTATTTAAAAGATAGTTATAAATTAATAATGTACTTACATATTTATAGTTTATTTTAATATAAATTATACAATATTGCTGGTCTGGAAACAAAAAGTTCTATATCATATTTTTAAATTCTATCAAGACCTTGTTTAAAATTTAATTTAATATTATTAAATATTATTAAGCATTTTGAAAATTTTAATAAAATAAATGAGTTTAAATCATATGAATAAATAACAATTAAAATCAAAATTTTAAGCAACTAGTCAACATGATTTATTTAAAATCTTAGACAACTTTTAAAATGTTTAATAGAACACTTTGCATCTAATAAAATATAACAAAGTTTTAAACTTAAATTAATCATTATCTATATATCTAAGTACCAACCAAACTAAATTTTAAACTCAATAGACAGTAACTGAAAATAGAAAAAAAAAATTAATTTTAAATCTTTTGATTCCAAACCAGCAACTTGCATAATAATATAATATGTATATACAATATTGTATTATTAAAGAAAAAAAATTAAATTACAGAGATTGAAAATGATTATATCTTAATATGGAGTTTACTATATATTTATATCCAATTATACTTAAAAAAACGCCATACCTACATGTGTTGTCTCTGTCTTACTAACGTACATCATAACAAATTTTTATTCAGCAGAATACATTTTGTGATGTTAGCTTTAATAATAGAGTAAATTTATTTTTTATCAAATTTAAAGGTAAGAATATAATCTAAACAATGACATATGCTTTTATTGATATTATCATTTTAAAGTGAGTTAAAAACATTTTAAAGTTATAATATTTTATATAGCTATAATTCACTTTAAAATAATAATATCAATAAAAGCATATGTCATTGTTTAGATAATTATTGTTCCTAATTATAAAAATTATTAAAATACGACATATTTGAATATAAATGTATACAAATTTTCATGTACTTAATAACTAGGTAAATATAAAATAAAAAGTACTTATATATGTTATTAAGAAATTGTCATTAAATATACTTATAAATAAATTATAAAAAATTATGTAATATAATAAAAGATCGGTTTGTATCTATTACCTATATATCTTGTCTAAACAGTTTTATTTCAACAATAAATCTCGATTAATTACGGAAGTTAAAGTCTATGTATGAACAAATAATATTTTAGTATAACTATGCTATACAGGATGATTCTTTTATCAAACAACACTCATTATTTCAAAAAGTATTAATGTTTTTGAAAATATTTTTTTATAAGCAGAGTAGTGGACAAACATTTTGCGGGGTAACCCCGTACCACTCCACTCCGCACAACTAAACTTTAAATACGTATAACTCATAAACTACTCGCCCTAAATTTGATTTTTATGAATCAAAATACTCAAAAAATTATTCTGCTTTGAAATATGAAATTAAAAATCTATGTTGTCATTCAAAAAAGTAAAAAACTTAAAAAATTATAAGGATAAAAAATATTTAAAAATATAATTTTTCAATAAAAACGTTGTTTTTTTTAACAATTTAAAACTTTGTAAAAAAATATTTTCAAAAACATTAATACTTTTTGAAATAATGAGTGTTTTTTAATAAAAGAATCACCCTGTATAATAGATACGAGGAACATCACATATGACTTTAAATATTTAAGTTGAAGCGCTCAAGCGCGTATACACATCAAATTTAGTTAAAACAAATTTTGTTTTTCAAAATATATTATAGAACATTTTTCCTAAATTGCATAATTATTTAATAAATAATCTCTGAACTTTGTCGATATATGTTAATCAAAATGCATGTTTCTGTTATAAAACACTAAATTATGAGCTAAAAAATGAAATATGCCATTAAATAATAGTAAAAAGTACCTCGATAAAAAAATATATTCAAAATATACAGTAAAAAATAATCGTATTTTTAACCACGTTATAAAACGTAATTATAACGTTCTCATGTGGCAGTTAGTATATATTATACATTAATACTAAATGATCTACCAACAAAAATATGCAAATGCTTATTAATCATGGTTAAAGATAGGAAAATAAAATCTCTCTAGATTTAACGTATTTTAATAATTTTTAACAACAGTGAAAATATTTATTTTATATACTTTAAGTTATATAATGAAATATGAATCGTGTAGTTAGTATAAGTTCGATACTATGATATTTTCATTGGAATTACTTCTATAGTAAAATAAGTTAAATATTAAAGGACATAAACAATTTTGATTATACCTAATGGTGGAATAGTTAATTCGTATGTTATAGTTATATGTCACACATTTATATTTTACTGAAGTAATGGGATTTAAAACATTCTTCGTAAATTTAATAGAGCCTAATACTAACGATAAGTGTTCTATACTCCTATGGGAATTAACTAAATACGCTATTTAGAGTTATTATTGTAAACTTATTTATAAAGGTAACTATGTAATTACAGTAATCTGATGTTTCTATCAATGGTAAAAACGAACCTGCGTTAGTATTCAACTGCAGTTCAGTAATCAGTGCGATACCGCACAGAACAGAAGTTTAATGTAAAGTGTAAAAACTAAAGGTAAATTTTAAATTTTAAAATTGTATATAATTAGTTACAAAAACCATTTTAAATCAAGTTATATTATTTAAAAAATAACTTATGTTTCAGACAATATATCGGCGAAGTTACCAATTAAAATCAAAGAGAATGATTTAGATAAACGTCCAAAATTCGTCTTTGCAGTAAGTAGTATTAATTTCTTTATAAAGTAAACTTTTTGAAATTACTAATACTTTAACCAAACATACATTTAGTCTATACTATAAATTAAAATAATGTCTTACAATATATACATTAAAAACCCCGTTTAATATACGTAATATTCATAGTAAATGTAATAATTTTTTCCCCTTATTAATAATTTTTTTTTTTATATATGATTTATTAGGAATAAATAAAATCAATGAGATAAGAAGACATTTTTTTTTATAAACAAATAATACTTTAGTGGGATAAGAACAAAAAAAATGATAAACATGATGTATAGAAACTTGACACATTAGAGAATATTAGAATTACGAGCTTTTTATTAAATAATAATAATACTTATTTTAATATAGGGTTCCATAAAAATATATATTGATTAAGTGGTCCACTAAAATTTAATAAACAAATACAAATCATAGGCTACTAAATCATGATTAAGGACCATTAGCTAAATTCGTGTAATTCGGCATAAGAATATTATTGTTTCCATAGAATCGTTAAAATGTTATAAGACATTTTTAGCCGTTATTTAGTATTCCTAAATATTTATCATGTGCTAAATAATTTATTAAATTGTATAATTAATTATTGAAATTGCTATAAAGAAAAAAGCAAATTTGAATTTCAAATGTATTGAATTTACGATATATATTTTTTTGTTTTGCGTAAAAGAGTATTTTGAAATAAAAACAACTATTATTTAATTTCGAATATTAAATTCAAATTGATGGCTCATTTAATAATCTGAAATAAGTAGTTATAACACAAGGTCACGGCACATAATATTATGTCTAAACTTAGCTAAAACAATTTATAAATGTTTTTATAAATTAATTTCTTACATGTTACAATTGTTTTTATGAACACTTTTAATAAAAAAAAAACGATAAAATTACAATAGGAAACAGAGTTCTGTATAATATGATAACACAGTAACCTCTATAACCTACCAAAATATGTAGTCTTTCGAACCCACGAAGAAATAAACTTTCCTATTATAATTTGTATACAGGTACTAATATTTACTAATAAACAGCGTAACAACAAATATATATATTTTTATCAAAGTATTAAAATCTTATAAAATTACAAATGAGTCGATTAAAATATATACAATGTACAAAATAATATTCAGCTTATATTTACGTCACATTTTGTACGGATTTGAGATTAGAATGTTTTTTTTTACATTTATATTTTGTAATAACTGAATGATTAAAAATTATCGTTGTGGCAAACGTTATATAAGCTGTACAGCTCAAATGCCTAGGTATATTGATAACAAAAATATTTATTATAGTACCTTCCTAAACATTTTTAATCAGAAATAAAATATGCATAAAAATTTAAACAAACTGTTTAAAAAAAATCTACCGAATATTCATGTTTATTATTATTATTATTTTTCATATTTGAAGTATCCAATTATGCACAATTAAATAATTGAATAAATAGATCAATTATTTGTTTTGTTTCAAAGTATAATATGTAGATAGATAATAATAATTATAAAACAAAAAATATTATTTTGGTATTTATTAAATTTGAGTTAGGTAAGAATATAATTTGTTAAAAAAACGTACAAGGCTTATCATTTATCGGAATCGTCATAAATATATAAACTTTATATCATTAGTATGACTTTAACGAAGTCTAATGACCTTTGCCATCGGCTATAATCTAAATATTTAAAAACGTATCTTTATAATTGTAAATTTAAAATGTATAAATTATTCTAATAATTCTCATTAACACTATTATATTTTTAACATGTTTCAACGACTTTTATGAACATTTTCGCAATTTTTGGCATTTATTCTATATTTTATTTATTGATTCTTAAATATATAAGGTCGAAAAATCAGATGGTATTTATTTACTACTAGTATCAATTAGGTAATCCTAATCAAACAGGTTTGCTTACAATTATTTTATATTGACTGCATACAAATTTCATTATTTTTTTTTTTTTTTGAGTGTTTTATTGTTGAACATCAAACCACTTACGTTATTCATATAAAACAAGACTATACATTATCAGGAACGTAGCTAGAATATTTCTTCTAGAGGGGGGACGAATAATTTTTGGCCCTTTCATCATTTTCCATAATTTTTCCCAGTGAAATACTTGTAGGAGGCTTTTCCCTCACACTCGTCATCATATAAATAATCTTATTAATTTATAATTTACTTTTGGTTAGTTGTTAATTAAAAAAAAATGATTTCTCAACAAGTGTACCCATTAAAATATTACAAAAAATAGATAGTGTCTAATTAAAAAAAAACCAACGATTATCGATATCTAAAAAAATCAAAAACTAAAACCAGTAAAACCTACTATTAAATTAAATTTATAGTTGATTGTTTATGGCCCATGTAAAATTCAGAGTTTATTAAAATAAAAATGACTTAATCTATAGTAGATTCAAAACTTCCAAAGTATACGTTTATAAATATGTATCATATTTATACTTGACCACAATAATGTATTTTGAAATATTTTTGTTGTTTTATCAAAAAAATTAAAAATCAATAATATATAATAGGAAAATGAATTAAAATGAATAAATATAAGTAAGGAGATGTTTTAAATAATTTTTAGGATGATTTGTAGTATGCTCCAAATATGTAACAAAAAAAATTGAAATTTGAAATAGCTGTAACTTTTAAACTATTTGGACAAATACAGCTTTGAAAACGTAGTATTATAGCTACAATTATTAAGTTTTATAGTCACTTGCCCCACGTTTAAATAACAGTGGTATTGGTATTTTTAAACAGCCGATTCTATATTTACCCCGTGCCAAGGTACAAGTGCAACATTTATTTATTTTTACATTTTTAATCGTAAATATTTTTTAAGAATATTTTTCACAATTTTGACAGTGGATTTAGGTGTAACACTCCCATATCATTATATTGTAATAATCATATTTTTAAGTTAATTATTTCACAAGAAATTGACAGTTGAAGTGGAACTATTTAAAATTACGCCACAGTTACCCCACTTCACCTTATGTCTATCAATACCCTATTATTTATATTTTTCAGAAACATTATCCACGAATATAAAAATTAATTATTATAATAATAAATAAAAATTGTATTACCTAGTAGTAATCACAATAGATTTATTTTAATGTGCACAATCACATTTTTGATAATTAGTATAAAATAATTATATTTTAAACTTAGGGAGGCTGCCCTAGGTCAGAATAAATTTAGATGGGGCCGGCCCACCCAGCCACCCCTGGCAACGTGCCTGTGCATTGTTAAAAAAATTTCTTCTACGTAAATATATTTAATACACAGATAGTAGATATTTTAGAATAAATTAAAAAAATTCGTTGTACATGGATATGAATATTGAATATATGATATTATCAAAATAATGTTAAACATTTTGGGGAATAAATATTTAACTTTGAAATAAGTTAATCGATAAAAAACGACGCGGAGAAAAACAACAGGTATTAAACGACAAGGTGAAAAACGTTAATTTTGCTTAAAAGTTATTAAAATAATTGTTGTCATAAATAAAATTATTTTTAAATATATATAGCAATTCAAAAGCAGGATTGTTGAAATAAACTTTACGTCTATATTAAATTTTGCATTTTAGATTTTGGTTTAGTGATGATAATACCTATATTAAATAAGTAATAATATGTAAGTTATATTTGTATATACAATGATGTATAACAAATGCCTACGTAGTTTCGATGAGCAAAGCCGCGACGATAACAATAATAATGGAGAACAGATCTTTCCTTTTGTACCTACCTATGTAAAAATCTGAAACCTATTTTACCTATTGAGTATAATAAAAGTTTGCCGTGTCATAGACTATTTGAAATGATGATATCTATGATTTATTATTATTATTATTTACTTATTTAATTTAACAATTGACTTATAATATATTTATACTTCAACTAATATTTGGAGTTTTAAAGTTAAACGATTTGACGTTTTTTACCAGTCATTTTTTTCCTTGTAAAAGAAAATAATAAATTTATCATTAAAATTATAAAAATCAATGACTATAATATATATTTATGATATAAAAAACAACTATAAATTATAAAATTTGTGCACAGTTTTTTTCCAATAAACTGTTTCGTAACTTGTATTTTTCATATTTAAAGTCTAAAAATGTATACAACGACAACAATACTCACTACGCTATTATGAACAATGCAAAACTTAAGATAGATATAATATTGTAACGTGCCAATTTGTTGACTATTACAATAAAGTCGGTACATTATTTTTATATGAAAATAACGAAATATTTAATAAGCAGATATATTATAATTTAAGATTTTTTGTTAATTGTTCTTACATGTAAAATAAAATTAACAAGAAACTCATAAAACAATTTTAAAACCGTTTAAAAACAAATGTTGACATTTTATATTTCAATATTTCTTTTATAAAAATGAGTTATTTTGTTGTTATTCAAAAATAAAACGATTTTTATACGACAATAAAAATATCAAAAATATATAGATAAGCGCAATTGTTTTTAAATCGTTTAGAGTTAAAATTGTTGATATATTTCGTTAAACACAGAAAATGGAAAATTATTTTGTAGCTAAAAATGTCTGTATGTTAAATTTAGAATGGAGGTATTAGATGCATCCCACGGAAAAGATTTTGTTAAAGGCCTAACATTTTTAGAATACATAGGTAGGAATTAATTTGAGGTCCAGGCTATTTTATCAAATAATATATTAAATACAAAAATTGTGGCCTATGGTTTTTTTTTAGTACACTCTAATTAAAAATATAAAAATACATTTTATATCTTATATAAATAAAATTTTATTTTCCTTCAAATTTTTACAACTATTTGTTGCATCATTATTAGGATCAAAATACTGTTTTTTTTTAATTAAATTGTTGACTTTCTTGTTTATAAAATAATATTATGGTACTAATAAGAACTTGATTTTTTTTTTTTTTTATATAAATCTTGAATTTGGTTATTTTGTAACTATCATTATTAATCAGTCAATAATAATAAAATATGATAGGCTAGTATATAATATATTATGATAATACTTTTATTATTAAAGGATAACAATAATATTATAGGTATAAACCGGCCACAAATTTATAAAACACACAAAAATAACCCAGACTTTATTTTAGATTAGACCTTTTATTGTTTCTATTAATACCATTTACATCCTACGGATATGTTGATCTATTTACAGAAGGCATTGGGGCTGTTAATGATTGAAAAAGAGTACTATATAACTATATAGAATAGTGACCAACAGAATAAACGAACTAATAGATATTTTCAATAAGACAACTAGTTCAAAAAATTTAACAATAAATAAAATGTTATGAACTAAGGAATGGGATGCTATATCAAAAGATTCAAATAAAATGGACTATAATTCAAAATATTTTGAAGAAAACAAGTTTTAAAATTCCACGATGAAATTGGGATATTTTAGAATAAACAGTATAGCATCTGTATATTACACACCATATTAACTTTTATTCAGTAAATACTAACTTATGTACTCAAAGGAATATACACACAAATACATATTTTTTAATGATAATTGGTAATTTAACAAATTATGTTAAACTGTACATATACACTTTCAGAATTTTATTTAAAATTTCACCCCTCCTTTGATACTTTAGATTTATCATATGTTTCTTATATATCCTCAGACATAAATATATTTAGTTCTTTTTGACAATATATATGTATTTACAACTCTACCTAGTATAATTTTTTAAGCACATTATCAAATATCTTAATTATAACATAATAAGATTTATATAACTATTTGTAATTATAAATTACCTGTTTATAATAAAAAAAAAAAAATTAGTTATTATAAATTAGTATTAGGTAGGAAACATTGAAAAATAAATGTCAATAGTTTAATTTATGAATTAAGATTTTATTTGAAAACAATTAATATTCTAACAATGAGCGATAACACTGCTATATATAGATATGCATAGTTATACTTATAAGTGTTATACATTTATAATAAAGAATAACAACTACAATTTAAGACAATATGGTTATTAACTGTGTTTACCAATAACCAAAGTGAAATTATTATAAAATAATATTCAGTAATCTCTGAGTAATAAACAAGTATATTATCTTATTTTCAAAATAAGTATTTTTTATTGATTAAACTTGTGAAAACAAATTTTCCCTATCAGTTATTTTACTTACTCTTTAAGACTGTTATTGACAAAAATAAAAACAAAAAACAATCAAATGAGCCACATTTAAAAACTTGTACTCCTTACCACTTCTATAATTCAACACTTTCAATTAAACATACTATATTCAACACATAAATAGCAAGTTCTCGATTTTCAGAATATCTTAAAATATTACATGATACCAACAGTGAGATATTATACTATTATAAAATCATTAAAAATACGAAGCAATAATGATAAAATTCCAATTCGTGAAAAATAACATTAAGACAAAAAATTAATTAATTAATTAATTATTTATACATACATTTCTGAATGTGTTCTTTTAATGACATCTGATTCTAGCTGCATATCAATCTTGCAAGAGCCAAGACCAACTGCTGTCATTACTTCATTAAGTTTTTCTTCTATTGTGTTCATATCTCCTAGCATTAGATTACTTGTTTCCATAGCTACAGACTTATGATCATTATTAGATTCAATAGCTAATGTACCATCTTCTTGTATTGATTTTGATAAAAAGAACTGAGTTATTGCATTAAAATTAGGTACTGATGTTACACGGGCTATTTGTGGCAATTGTTTAATTAAAATATCTAAATCTTCTAAACAAAGCTGAAAGTTAAAAAAAATAATAATTTTAATATATTTATAAAAACTAATAATTAATTGAAATAATTTATTAAAAATTACTTTTGGTAAGTTATAATCAAATATTGGAGGTGCTTGTGTCGCAAATGCCGGTGGCATATCTTCTAGTCCAGGGAATAATGGACTTAAGAAGTGACCTTCAAATTGAGATTGAAAATTTTTACGTTTAGCGATTTCATCTGAATGACGTGCCATCATATGACAGGCAAGATCACTAGACCACTAAAATTGGAAATATACTATTAAATTCATACAAATTTCATAGATAACTCAATAGTTTATATTATTAATTTATAAATGATATAACTTCAGAAATTTAACTTACAATTAGTAATGCTTGAGAAAATATGCGTCTTCTAACAACTTCAGCAACTGCGTTAAAATAAAGT
This sequence comes from Rhopalosiphum maidis, assembly GCF_003676215.2. Taxonomy (NCBI): domain Eukaryota; kingdom Metazoa; phylum Arthropoda; class Insecta; order Hemiptera; family Aphididae; genus Rhopalosiphum; species Rhopalosiphum maidis. Next base: position 33,208,084 of record NC_040879.1, read on the forward strand.
GTTGGTGTATTATGTAACTGTTCAACAACATCCAAATATTCACGAGTCAATTTTATGCTGTCACTATATAATAGCATAATAGCTTCAACATCACTAACTTTATTTTCTACAACAATTAACCACCTAAAAATAATAAATATTAATATAATATACTATTATAACACAATCAAATTTATTTTCTTCAAATATATAAATGTATTATATACAAAAGTTTTCCTTTTACATAAATTTAATATTGAAATATAAAATTATGGTGATCTATTTTGTATAAATTAATTGTCAGAATAACTGTAAAACGATTTTTTTTAGTTTTTATAAAATTTAATTTTAAAATTAATAGTTATAGATATTAAGCAAAAGTTAAATGTTATTCAGCTTTTATTTAAATTTTAAAATAACAATAAAAAAAAATGCATATCAATTGTATTTGTAAATAATTTTATTTTTATCATATTTTTACAATACGCATTTAATAAACCCAATTTAACTGTCAGTTTAAAGAAGACCAAAATATTTCTAATTCAATGATCAAAGAATATTATTATACAGTTTAAATGTAAAACTTCAGAATTTACTAATGATTTTAATGAATGATTATTTAAGTTTTTACTAACTGTAGATAAACAAAATTGAAGTTAAATTAGTTTTGAGAAAACTATTTTAAAAGATTAAATAACTATGATACTTTAGTGTGTCCGATATGAAAAATGCATTTGAATTTATTATTAAGTATTTATATATTAATTAAATAATTTATTGTAGTGATTAATTTCCTATATTAATAATTATTTAAAAAAAATCTATACATTTGAATTAAGTTACTTGAATTATTTTATTTGTTTTTAATGATTCCTTTTAAGGGGATTGAAAACTGTGACTTTCTGTCTTTGTCTAACACTCATGGAACATAGTTATACGCCTCACAAAAATTAAGGTACTTCTAGTTATTCGATTTAAAATATGTAAACATGATTGAATTGGTATACAAGTTTACTATACATCAGTCGAAGAGTATTTTTAATATTTTTAATATATTTAATAATAAAAATTGACAAATTTATAAAATTTAAAATATTTATTTTAAATAATAAAAAAATCGAAAAAGTGCTTCGACCGATGCAAAGTAAATTTGTTTACCAATTAAAACATCATTACATATTTTAAATTGAACAACTAGAAGTACCTTAAGTTTTATCAGGCGTATAACTATGTTCCATGAGTGTTAGACAAAGACAGAAAGTCACCGCTTCCAATCCCCTTAATACAATTTGCAATTATTTGTACAATTCTAATAATTTTGTTTATTTAAATAATCATATTATACATACAAGTCACATGGTTGAAACTTTAAGTATAAATCACAAATTCTAAGCAAATAATACATTTGGGATAAAGCATTAATAATTATTTTTAAATAATAATGGCTTACTTAAGTCGTGGGTGTAAATTATTGCAAAGTTCTTGCTTTGCTAAAATACTTCTATTTCGAATATCACATAACCTTAAATTGTTTTTATTCATCATTTCTAATTGCTTATCGTGAGATGCTAACAACACACTTATAACTGATACATCACCTTCATTAGCAGCTTTTGCATGATTCATTTTTATAGTCTAAAAACAAACGTAGAATATAATAAAAATGGTATACAGAAAAATAATTATAGCTTTAATTTGATTATAAAAAAACTTTTAATATATACATCAGCAAGATTATATTGTTCTGTTGCCAATCGTTTACTTTCATCCATCATTTGGGCAAGTTTAAATAATCTATGTTCCAATCCTTTAATTTCAGAACAATCACTTCGACTAGAGCACTCATTCATGGCAGATACTTCTAGTAAAACTGAATTTAATATGTCTTCATCAAACTAATAACACATCATATATTTATGGTAATAAAATAAATAATTCATTATTTAAGAATAGTCCTAATCCAAAATACCTGTTTTAAACTATTTTCACAATGTTCAACTATATGTTCCAAATTTGTTAATCCTTGTCGTGCTGTTACCCATTCAAGTAATGACTGATGAACTATATTTTTTACATCATTTGTTGAACTATCCATTCGTGCTCGTTCTTCAGAATTATTTTCTAAAAGAGCTGGTAGCATAGGAATTTTTGAAATTTCAACCATAATATCATTAAAACTGAAAAAAATATAAAGTAAATAATTATAAATTTATATTTCCAAAAGCATTTATAAAAAAAGCTCCCATTATTTGTTAAAGTACATTTATAAAAAAAAATTTAACTGAATTTAAAATATTTTATAAGCTACCCGATATTAAATTATTTATGAAATTTGCTCCATGGCTCCATTTAAATATAAACATAAATATATTTTCTAAGTATAATTACTATTCTAATACTTTTTCCTGTCTACTAATAAGTAATAGCATACACAATAACTCTAAAAAATCTAAACTTTAATTCATAAATAATTATTAAAATACGGACAGTGGGCCTTGAAAACAGTGTTGAATCCCGGTATACTTCAGAGGGGAGCAAATACTCCCCTGAAATTTCTTTCACACCCCCCTGACAAATACAACTTTCAACAAAATGTACCTATTTATTATAATTATTCCCAATGAAAAAAAATGAGTCCCCAGTGAAATTGTCTGGATTCAACACTACTTGAAAACTTACGACCCGCTTGTTGGCCCACCTTGAAATCTTTATTTAACACACAAGTTTGAATTTGAATTTTCAAATATTATTACGTAAATAGTTTTAAAAATATATGTGTAATGCCAGGGTATGATTTTTCTATACCATATATACAGTTACACAAGACATAACTGTAGGTTTTTTATAAACTATGTTTTATATTTTGTGCCTTTTGTAAAAATAGTTATATGGTTATCATAATATAAACCTAATTTTAGACAATTCTGAAAAATGATCTTATAATATAAGCTATGAGCATTTAAGCATATAACGATTAGCGACTAGAGAATAGCTAACAATGTCAACATCGTCGAGGTCTACGGTTGGAGAGTCTAGACTGTGGGCACCAGTGAGGCATTGTTGTCCTCCCCTACCACCATTTGTGTCATTATTGTATGACTGTGCTTGCCCTAATATATGTTGGGCTCATTTTAGCCCGTCCTGAAAAAAAGATCTGACGCTACTACTGAGTACGAATTCTAACAAAGTTTCTTTATTTTTTTTTTTTTAAATAATTTAAAACAAAGCTTTATAAGACATAAATGTAATTCATATAACATACAATAATTAAAAATTATTTTTAATGCTATTTTTAAGCTTTTATCAATTTTAGTTTACTGATTATATAATAAAAAATAATAATATTTTTATTTTTCAATTTTTAGATAAAATAAAACTTTGAAAAACTCTAATGCATCTTGGAGAATATCAGTAAATTAATTAAAATAGATCATTAAATTTACAGATTGACCATTGTAAGAATAATAATATGAACATAATATTAATGATAAAAATATTTAAAAAAAACTGATTTTATCATTTTAATAACATTTTTTTAAAAGGATTTTTAGAACTTTTAGAGCTTCAAAATCCGTACTATAATAATTATTAATGATATAAATTAAATTAATGTAAGACTACTTTAAACTGAAATATCATATATGATAATTAAATCTCTAAATATTAGTATTAAACAATTTAACAATCATTACAAATTTAAAAAAGCTTTAGTAAGATTATATTCTTGTAAAATGTAAAATTTAGTTTATATATTTGCATGTAAACTTTTTATTTCTTCTTAAGTACTCCTCACCTCCATCACAAGCATTGCTTAAGAAGGTAAGCAAATCCATTTTTAAATTTTACCAATAAGTAACATTATATTGATTGATTCCAATAATTAAATAAATAAAAATTAATTAATCTTGCATACATTTCCAATACATATTAACAATTATAAATTTTTCCAAATACTTTAATACAGTAATTTAACTATAATTAAACTATTGTTATACTCAATAGTAGTTTTTAAATTTCTACTGAATATAAATTAGATTTTGAAAATATGTACATATCCAAAGAAATACATTTCAAAAAGGTTAATACATGATAAGTATAGTTAAGATCTTTTATAAAATAAAATTATCATGGATGAAAATCAGTTAAATGTATTTGAAAGGTAATGTTCCCCTATAAAGCTATAAAAAATTAACATTTTTGGATTTTATTATGTAAAATAATAATATCACATTTTTTTAGGTAGATTCTTCTCCTAAACTTAATATTGTACATCACAACGTACTTGTTAAGTAAATTAATACTATCTTCTCGTCCATTGAGATATCGTCTAAAATCATTTTCAAATATATCAGCTTTATATTTAAATTTTTCTACTGTATCAAGCATATTTGCTACGGCTGCGGACCAACCTTTAAATATTTTAAAATATAAAAATTATAAGAACAATCATTCAAATTACATATTACATAAAAAAAAAACATATTAAAATATTATTTAATAAAACCTTGATGCATCATATGTTGGTCATTGATAAGGATATCTATGCAATTTAAATTATATTGAGCATTTTCACTATATTGTTGTGCTAGAGAAACTCTAACATTTAATGCTTCTATTGTAGGTGGCATTCCTTGAGTTCTATGGTGTTCTCGTGTAAAGTCTATATCTGAAAAAAAAATTTATAAATAAATTGTCAGGACTACATATAAAATATAAAAATATTCAAATAAAACTAGATAGATAAGTAAAACATGATTTTAATTTAGTAAGTAAATTATAAAGAATAGAAAATATATGAAAAATAAAATGTTAATATTTAACTTTATATTGTGTGTGTTTATACATATATATATATCAGTCCTAGATTACACGGGAATACGTCCCCTAACCTTACATACATAAGGGCATTGTCCACATAAAATTTTATTAAGTGGTAATTTATACTTTTCATAGTAAAACATATTACGTTTTAACTTATAAGCCGAAGTAAAAAATAAAATAAATTATATATTATATTTCTGTGAAAACATGTACCAGTCATTACTTGACTGTGTTTTGAACTATTATTTGTTTTTACTTTTTAGAATATTTATACTGTATTTTCCTCAGAATATGGCAAGTATCAAAGACATTATAAAAAAAAAAAAATTGTTATTTAAATGTTTTTATCATTGAATTATATGATATTATAATTATTTAAGCTATTTGATAAAAATTAATTAAACTAGTGTTACACATAATAATTTTGTGTACAATTAAATAATATATTAAAAAATAATAAATGAATGCTCACAGAAATATCAGACACAAAATAGCACCTTAGTGGAGCAGAGAAGGGAAAAAAGAAGGAAATATGAATAATTTTGTTTTAAAGTTTCTATAAGTTACAGTACTTTCAAAATTTTCATTATTTCTAGTAATTTTAAAATGAAACAATATTTTATTATTATTTAATTCAGATTTTTAAATATTAAAAATAAATTTACCTATTTAATGTTGTTAATATTTATATTTATGTACATTTTAACTTTAAAACTGTATTTTTTTTTTATAGTAGTACTAAAAAAAATATATAGATTATTTAAATATTAGTTATCTGCCTTTATATTCAAGTAATATTTTATGTAAACTAATAACAATATGTTCAAACTATTAAATTATAATATTTAAGAGGAATAAGAGCAGGACTATATTTTTTATCCATTGATGGGGGCTCATAATCAAATGTTGACCTCTGAGTCGCAAAGTCTTAATTCAGGCTTATATACTGTGTGTTAAAAATGTTTAACAACAAACGATTAAGTAAATATTGTCCTATTTATAAAATAATTATAGATATGGCTACCTACATAATTTTATGATTGATTAAAATATACTACAATATTTTTTACATGTTATATACTTTATTATACTTTATACTAAATTAAATAAAAATGTTATTAAATATCCATAATTGATTAATTAACAAAAACATTATTTCACTAAAATTAATTAGATAAATATTGTGAAACTATTATTATTAATAACATAATTATAATAATGAAAAAGAAGTAGATAAGGATTATTATAATTTTACAATTTTGTTTAATTAATTAATATAGAAAAGAATAGTATCACAGTTAATGAAAATCAATATTAAAGCTTGTTTCAGATAATATCTCAACAAAATTATTTTAATTCAAATATTATTTTTTAATATTAATTTACAAAACAGAACTTTTTTAGTTAATTAAACTTAATACAAAATGAATACCTAACAAAAAAAGCTAATTAAATAATAATTTATTCTCAACATTTTTAGTATTTTCTTATGATTAAAAAAATTATTTTGAAAATTTAAAATGAACTCACAACTATAGAACTTTTCATTCTAAGATACTGAAAATGTTATAACGATTTCTATTAAATTCATAAAATTTAAACAAGCTTTACATTCTACATTTTATAACATGAAAACTGTAATAAAACAAATGTTGCAAAGAAACATTAGTCAATTTTAAAATGTACAAAATATATCAGTAATTTCAACTAGCTGTTTGAAACAATAAATAAATACTTAAGGAAGTTATATTTATTTATATATTTTGTAAGTTTTGGTAACTATATTTAGAAATCTAATATACATGATATCTGTAAAATCTTTATTTCTGTTATATTATTGTATATTCTATCAATATTTTATGAAGATCAATCACCCTAAGATATGAGGCATACTTTTAATATCCTCTAAATCAATTATAAATTATAAATCAATTATTATTAGATTTTTAAGAAACATCTCCAATTACAACCTAATAAAGTCAAGATTAGTTAAGTCAAATATTTCAAAAAATGTCTTCTTTTTTTTAATGTATTTGTTATTCACGTAATGTAATCAATCTTTTCATAAAATTCATATTTATTTCTAGAACTTTGATTACAACATATTAAATGTTTTTATGTTTATGTATTAGACACAGATTTTATGCATTATTTTAAACTTAATGTTATTTTTTTATAATTAATACTACAAAAATGGGTAACTTTCTGTAAGATGGAGATCAGAAAATTGTAATGTATAGTTGATTATAATAAAATAATAAAACTAATATTAAAGCATAAAATGAATATTTGTTTTCAATATGTAGTTATCAATAAAATAAGAGTATAAAATAACAAAGTATAAAATTAAGGGAATAATATTGCAGATAGCAGTAAACATGCCTGCGGCAATGTAATTAACAAATGTTTATTTTATTAGTGTTATATAATTGATGAATGTGTTAAGTATAATATTATTTATATCTAAATATTTGTGTGTTATTTTGTTATGAAAACAATACTATTTTCAAAAAACACCCGCCAAGTGGTAATCAAAGGGGCTACACACACCATGTGATTTTTTTTAAACTGTATGCCCAATTATTGTTAGTAATATCACAAAAATGGAATCTCATAAGTTCAAATAGATTGTACAAAAAATTCTTTAATAAATGCACTATAATTATATATCTATAAATAATAAAAATATATAAAAAATAACTGCAAGTAAAAATATATTCCCAAAATTTCTAATATTTTTTTTATAATGCGGAATAAGATATTTTAATTTTTGGTGGTTTTCTTAGAAATAAAATAAACAATAATTTCTAATTTTATGAAAACAAAATATATACTCATAATTCAAAAGAATAGTTGACAAAAAATGACCTAAGACTGAACGTGTACCAACTACAGTTCTACAACATATGACTTCTTATCTATATTAAATTATTAAGGGGCCGCTACACCAGCATTTGTTTTCTTTGTCTATCTCCCACATAATATAGGAACAAAGATACTCTGTATTTCCACGATTACGACTCTCTGGTTCAGTTTAGGGCAAAAGCACTTATTATATATTTTATAAAGAAGAGTATTTCTTATGCATTGACAGGATAAATTTTTTATACTTACATTTTTTTATAAATACAAGAGTGTTTTAATTTAAAATTATTTCAATTATTTTTAACCATTAATAACATATTCAAAAATGTAAATATGAAAAATCTATCACAGGAAATACTCTTCTTTATAATAGGTACTTTTGCCCTAAAGTGAACCAGAGTCATAATCGTGAAAATACAGAGTATCTTTGTTCCTATATTATGTGGGAGATAGACAAAGAAAACAAATGCTGGTGTAGCCCCTTAAATTAAAAATTAATTTAATCCATTCCACGTAGACATTGTTTAAAAGTAAAATGAATAAGAAAAAAAATCAAACATTTATAAAATAAAAATAGTCTTATATGTGACAATCATAAGAAACTTATTTTTATTCAAAAGGATATAAATATTTATTCTAAGTTTGTAGAATATAAAAATGGAAACAGCTCATGTCAATTATAAATGTGTACTAATAATCATAAAATAGTCAATACATATCTATTATCTATACATGTACCATTTAACTAAATTATATAGTTAGTATTTATATTAATGAACAATAATTTGAAAAATTATATCAATAACTTGAAAAAATTTCAAAAAAGGTTCAATTAATTTTTTTATTTTTAGGATAAGTGAAGTAAAAAAAATTGGGAACCACTGGTATAACAAATCAAGAAGATTCGTTCTCCTAAAAATGTATGTACATTCTACATTCAAGTCTCAATAACTCAAACACTCAAATAGACTTATTTTCTATACTTCTTAAGTTATATAACTCGTAAAATAAAGAAATCAAATTAATTTTTATTTATTCAGTTAATGAGACTCAAAACTGACATAATTAATGATGATATTAATTTATAACATGAATGTTATTGGTTACAAGCATAATATATTGTATGCTAACACATTATTTCATTTTATTGTATTGGTAATAATAAAATATTATAAAATAATAAGTCTATTTATTAAAATGTACTATAATTTTAATTCAAAATAAGGAACTACTCGACATAAATTGTCATTAATTAGTTTATTTTTTTTAATTATTGGACTATCTGATTAAATTTTATTTTATAGATGTGCCTTTACTAGTGATATTTTATTTAACTTTGTACTTAATTCCTTTTTTTTATACTAATAAGAATGTTTGGATAATGTGGATAATGTTATATAATTAACATGACAATTATGGTATCTTACCGAAAATATTTTTTCAAAGTAAATCTAAAAGACACGTGAATTACAATAATTTTGAAATTAAACACAAAATGTTGGTGAATTTTGTGACCTGTCTTATAATTCTTGATTAAAAACTTTTATATAATATTATGTTATTTGGTGAATAAGTATAAAAATTTTAATTTATTATTATTTATGAGATATACCACAGTAAATTTTAGGACATAAGTATTAATAACAATTTACTTATTTATAAATTATATAAGTAACCCACTGTCTTTTTACATACCTAATTGTATTTTTATTTAACTTATCTTAGATGAACATTAACAATAATAAAAAAAACTTGTAGTCAAACAATCACCAATAATTAAGAAATTATTAGTACAGATTTTTGTTTTTATTATCCTAATCCAGTGGTTCTCAACCTTTTTATACTCACGGCACATTTCTTACAACCATACATTTTGACGGAACACTGTAGTAATGAAGAACTGGAAAATTTTTATTTTTAACATCTAATAATACTATACCCATGTACCATAGTCACGACTCGCGGAACACTAATGTGCTGCGGAACACTGGTTGAGAAACACTATTCTAATCACTACTAAGTATTAAGTATTATTTATTTAATACAAATAGTCAAATTAGAATACATTCATGTTATAACTTTCGAATAAAGTTAATAACTATTAAAAATATTTTGTTCATTGTTTTTTGTATATTATATTTATACTTTTATTAAGTATATATACAATTGATTAGAAATATTATATAGTATTACTAATATTAATATTTATAATCTATCATAATACTAATAGCATAATTATACCAATGTGTATATAATATTTAGGGCCCGGATTTCAATGCATAGTGCATAATTTTGTTGGTTGATCTTACACAATACTTCTAAGTACATCATTTGTTTCATGTAACAAGGGTTTCAAAGCTACAAATTGTATTTTGCATTTTTAGCATTATTGGGTCATTTTATTGGTTTTTAATACATATTTGTTCAATATACAATAAATAGAAGATCTTTGGAGTTTGAACATATTAAACAATATATCTATTATTATTCAATGCAATGCTCAAAATTTAGTAAATACAATAGGCTTACTTAGAATTTTAGTTTTGTATAAATTTTAATCTATATTTTGGTATGTTTAAAATGAATAATATTTCCCCAAAACAGCCAATTTTAAATTTCCAGTTTTTTTTTTTTTAATAAAATAATAAATAATAATTATATCTTATTTGTAAATTACAAATTGAATAAAAAAATATACGGCATTTTAAGGTAATTTTATTTTTGGCTATTTTTTAGATCATATTTGTATGGTTTTAAGTGCATTTAAATCCAGGCCCTAATATACTATTTAAGTATTAATGCTATATTCTATTTAGCTTGCTTAAGACAAAAATCAATAAAATAAACTTACCTGGTCGAGTGTCAAAATAAGCAGAAGGTGGTTCAGGATAATCAATTAGTCTTTTACTAAACAAAAAAAATGGGCTTGTATCAGTACCGGCACAATAACATGAAACAGCCTTGAATGGGTCTAGATGGCCTCCACCACTAACTAGCAAAACTTGCTTGTTCACTGGGATGTCAGTCTTTTTTTCAATTTGTAACTTTAATTCAGATACTCTAAAACATTATTGAAAAAAATGATTATTGTAATAAAAAATAAAATATACATCATAAAAAATAATTTTACGTTTTATTGAGCATGCTAAAGTCACATGTAATCCATCTTCCGATGTCAACATGATAAACTAAAAGGTTTTCCATAATAAATGATGATAATATATTTAGTTAGAAAACAGATCTATTCATGCAATGTCTTCCTGATACCACAACTTCTGTAGTCAAATATGTTGTCATAAATACATTATTATATTATATATATTGCACATTGCAACGACACACCAATTCTGTAGTATGAAAAACATTTGGTTTAAAACCTGAAACAAATAAAACAAATTCAATTGTTTTTTTTTTAACAAAATAAACTAAAAATATTACTTATAAGTTATCACATTAAAGTACACCACAATATTTTTATCGTTAGAAATATGCGTATAATAATTACAATGCTCTAAGTTAATGTTTAGGAAAAAAAACAATGATGTTTATAATTTATTTAGCAATGATAACTCATTAATATTTGTTAATATAAAAATCAATCAACTATAGTATGTATGAATTGGAAATCTTTGAAATTATAATTAATTAATTAATTAATTTCTGATCAGTGTTTCAATACAAAAATATTATGTATTACTAAAGTATTAAAAAGGTTTCTCGTATTTCTATGTAAATTATTAGGTATAATAAGCATTATATACAAATATAAACATATATAATATAAATTACCTACCTATATTCATTAATATTAATTAATTTTTTCGGGATTAATTTTCAACTTGTATTATAGACACATTACACACTTAATACAATTATTAACAAATATCAAGCAACAAATTTAAATTTGTATAGTAGGTATCTTTTAAATCTATATAAATAAAAAGTAGTAATCTTAGTAAAAATTTTAGTTTTATGATAATATATATTTCAATAATAATTAAATATTACCTACAAATTAAAATATTCAAACGAAAGAAAATTAATGTTAGTACAAAAACATAATTTATGCACTAGAGAGTAGTTTAATATATTTTTACTAAAAATAGGCTTTCAGGGCCATAATATAAATACTTAATTTTATTATAGATAGTTTAAAAAAAAAAAATTATATATCTCTTAATATGTTTATAATAATGTAATGAATAATACTATAATAAATTAATTTTTAATTAATTCATTTATTTTAAAGAAAGGTAGATACCAAATTTATAAATGATGACTCAGCATAATACAAAAAAAGATATTTCAAAATTTAATCAAAATTTACTAGGTAGTTAAGAATCTAAATTGTGTACAAAACACACAAAATACAGCTTTTTTATCTATATTAAGCAGATAAATACATGTCAAAAAAATAAACTAAAGAAATGTTTGCATCAATAATGATGTAATAATTTCATCATGTAGGTCCCTATTGTTAATTTGTAGAATAAAAAATTACATACCACATTTATTGGCGCTCGCCGGACGGCAACGCACCAGCGTGTATGAATTCCATCGTGACGGATTTACATGTCTAGTTTTTGATTGAGAATGGCCTGCGTTCGCGAATGAAATAGAAATTAAAAACTTGCAAGACAATACGCAAAAGTGCAAAATCAAAGATAAGGAACACAATGGGGAAACAAAATTGCACAGAAGACACTCCTCAGCTGTTATGGTTACGATTATAATTTATGTTGGACAAAACGTTAGAGCACGTAATAGAACAACGACGGAATGAAACTGGGCTAAGTCTAAAATAATAGTGCGCTTAAAAAACAAAACGAATAATAGTGCAACAACTCGACGCATAGTATATATACATAACAATATTCTTATACATGCTAACTATTTAATACTTTAATTTATTTATTTCACATTTTTAATCACTGCAATAATAACAACAATAATAATAAAGGAAATAATCGGACTCGTTATCATATGTGCTGGTTGGTCCATATGTTCGGCTGGCCGTCGGATCAGCTGACGGATTGTGTAGGACCGAAGGCTTTTGCACGATATTATTTCGCGGCTATCAACACCGTGAATCACAATTTGCGCATTACATATTAATATATTATTATAGTGTTTTGCATGACGTGTTTGTCCAAGGTCGTGTCCCAGAATATTGTTATTATATATTTATATTTATTATTATAGTAATTGCACGACTAACGAGTAGTACAATATTAGTATTAAGTAGTTTAATTAAATTATACGAGTTTATATTATCGATAATAACGTGAATACTGATAGCATATAATATATATAAATACTATATTCAAACGCAAGTTATATTAATTTTTTAATGTTCAATTTGTGTTACAAAATGTCCTAACGTATATAGGTATAGTCGCATAATAGGAATTAGGAAGGTATTATGTACTTAATACTTATGTTACAATTATAAGGTATTATATATATACATATATGTAGTATTATATAAGTGAGATATCAAATACTTAATATTTTATTTATTAATTAAAAGAAAAAAGATTATTGTTCCATCTATTTTTAACAACTTAAGCGTATAAGTGCGATTATTAATAGATTAATACAATAATACTCGACAATCTTAAAAGTACCTATGGAATGTACTGTTATAAAAATTCTATCTAACGATTTTAATTTTTTGTAAGTAATATCAACCTTTATTTCTGTTAAAGTATGTTATTACTTATTAATTATTTAATTCTATTATTTTAGATTCTAAACGGAGTAATGAATGTATTGATTTTACAATGTGTGTTTTTTTTGTCTGTCATCACGTTTTGGAGTAATAATGCTTCGATTTTTGACTTCAGCCCCTCTTTGGATAGGAAAATTCATCTGGTTGGTACTTTGGGGGATCAAACGTAAAAAATTTCCAGTAGTTTTCAATAGCGTCCGGAAAAACGCTGAAAAAATAACGGAAAAACGGGAATTTTTATGTATAACCACTTTCAACAAAATCGATTTTTTGATTTTGCTGTAACTCAAAACGAATCATTGTAAATACTTAAAATTTTCACCAAATGTTTATATTATAGTTATCTATTTATGATTAAATTTTCAAAATATTTTGACCTTTTTTAAGCTACTTATAAACAATTGAAATTTTCGACTTTTTTTTCGAAGTTTTTTTTTCTTAAAATGCCGACAAAAAAAATTTAGCTATCCAAAAAATCTTTAAAATTTACTTCAAGGTTTATTATAAGTTTTATTTATCGTGGTAAAAAAAAATCAAGAATCGTTAGTCACGATTTTTGTTTATAAGCATTTAAAGTTCAAATGTTTACAAAATATATTAAAATTGTGAAAATTTACAAGAAATTTTGAAGTTAAAAATTCATAAAATTTTTGTGATTTATACTTAAGGTTCAAAAATCCAATACAAGGTTATCCATAAGTTTTCCTTCAAGTAACTGTAAAAAAAAAATCCAGCGTCAATATAGAAAACATTTTATAAGCGTATGAAAATTAATTTTTTACGAAATCGCGTAAAATAACGATATATTACAATTTAAATATAGGTAATAATATAATATATCCTACTAATTATCATTGACTGACAAATACGTTATCTACTTTAGAATTAAAGCAATTTGACAATTTTATTTCATGAAATATTTATAAAACCGTTAAAAAGTATTAAAAGTGAAATTATATAAAAAAAACTTTTTCATTATCATTGACCAACAAATCATCTCCGTTCAGAATCGTTTTTCGTATGCAATGATACCTGTCATTGCATTCAAATTTAACACATCCATTTTAGTAACCAGTGACCTACTCTCCATCTCTACTATACAGCAGAGCAATACTCACTTGCACACTTTTTTTTTTTATTATTATTATTATTAAATATTTAGAATAATTTTAAGCTATTTTAGCTATTTATAATTTATATATCACTCTTCTATTTACACTGTTCTAATATACCTACATGATACGTATACGGCATACGTCATACGTCAATGTTGAGTGATATCCTTAGAAATAGAAGTTATAAACACGCTATTCCCGCTCATAACTGTTTTTTTCGTATGCAATAATTTTTGATTGAATTTAAATGAACACATCCATTATAGTAACTTTATATACTATATAAGTATCATTACAGAATTACGATGTACGCTCGAAAATTTGAATCATACTATACACCATATAACGAAGTAACTTCTCGGTCTTATATAAATAAACATGCATATAATTACATAATTATACATTTAGAAACAAATTGTATGTTTATCAATTGGCTTATATTAGATATTAATGATGATTATTAAATATCACAATATTAGATGTAAAAATAAAATGTTGTTATTTTTATTATTGCAATAAGTATAACTAAATTAATATAATAATTAAAACCTTCAAAATGTTTACAATTAAAAATAATAAATATATATAGATGCACACACACGCACAAATATATATATATATATATATATATAAGATAAAAATATTGTACTACAGACAAATGCATTATTGATAATTTTGTATAACAACAACTATTATGCCACAAATACGTAGCCACATAGGTATCTACTATCTATTGACGTACTTCTATATCTGATCTATAAGTCTTAAAACCACAATACCATATATCCAAGTATCCTGCAATAAGCCCCACCGATCATCATAATACTATTTAATTATACCTTTAAAAAAGTAAAATAATCTGATATAACATATAAAAATTTATAAAAATGTTAACTTTTATATTTAAGGTACAGCTACTAGCTAGTATAGCTTTTTGGCTAGCTAAAAAACGATTTTTAAATACTAAATAATTAAGGTGTCTAGTTTTAAATTATTGATTATAGTTAGATGTAATGTGTATAATAATTATAAATTATATACTAATATACTATTAAAGATATCTACCGGCTACCGCCTACACTAAAGATATATTTACTACCAAACGCAGTGCATAGGAAGTAGGATATATATTTTGCTCGTGGCCGAAAAATTTTAAAATTGTTTACATTGTTTATAGGTGACATTCGTATAAAGTACCTACTGGCTACTTCACTTGTAACGTCTCAAAGTTGTCGCCTAGTCTTTTTACAAGTTAGGTTATTGATAAAGAATCAACAAAATTTTATGATATAATTTCAAATATTTTAATATCTTTAAAGACTAAATACAATTATTTGGAGCCTAAATAAAATATAAAAAAGATAAAGCTAATTTTTTGAAAAAGAAAGATTTAAAGCGAAACATACCTATAATACGAATACCTACAAGCTACAATTGATTACTATACTTTAAAATTTAAATACCACTTATTTTTTTTACAATCAACAGATAATTCAGAGATTTCATTATACCTACCTATACATAATATTATTTTTAGATATTGAGATAAGCAGTATATGTATATTGTATACACAAAAAGTAGTAAAGTTGAGAGAATGCTTAGATTTGTAATTTTGAAAGTGGCTAGTTTGTATTTTAGAGGAATCAAAATATTCAGTAATTTTTAAAATAATCGATAAAAAAGAAATTAGTAAAAACAGAAATATTTACCTACCAACTTTTAATATTGACAAAATCGATTTTGTATTTTTGGCATAACTCGAAAACAAATAACCATAGTACTTGAATTTTTCAAATAAATGTTTGTACTATCTTTATATATTATGTACCTATATATACATGGTATGATTTTTTAACTATTTTTTACTTTTTAACTATATACAGAGTTTATCGTGAGTATTTACCCATTGCAATATCCCCTGAAATAATGGAGACATCATAATTCTGTTTTTTTAATAAGATTTACAAGTACAAGAACTACTAATATTATATTTCATGTTTTAATGTATGTTAATGTTTTGTTAAAAAAGTTTAAAAAAAAATTTAAGATAGCCATTTGTAGAGTTAAATTTTATGAAAATATTGTCATTTCAACATTTTAGTTTCATTAATCTCCTGATTTTTAATATTTTTTTCCAGTTTCGAAAAAAACTGCGAATTATTTAATACGATATTGTATCATTGTATCAAACATGTTGCTCGCGCGCACGTACGGCCGGCAGATTTTCTCGAAACTAGAAACAAAATCAGGAGATTAATGAAATTAAAATGTTGAAACGCCAATATTTTCAGAAAAATAATATAAATTATAATACAATTTTTTTCATTATTTTATCAATAATGTTATAAAATTATAAACTATATAATTAAATATTTAATTACTATTTAAATGCTTTTATATTAATATTGAAAAATATTAATGGAGTTTTAAATGTTATAAAAGTTATGATTTATTCTTTCAAATTTTTAATTACTTATAATTATGGAAAAAGTGCAAAAACAATGTGGTTAAGAAGATGTTATACCCTCATATGTTTTTTATACCTTGCTAACGCATTACATATACAATTAACGTTCAAAAGAATCTGTTTTACTTTGTTATTTACATGGAATTTAACTATTATCAAATTTAAAATTAAAAATATAAATTAAGACAACTTAAAAAGTTTTTTTTTAATATTTTATTTTGAAGCAAGATATTAGCATTTTAAAGTTATAATATATTTTATATAAATTTGAAATGCTCATAATCTAATTCTATTCAACTTAAGAGATATACTCTGTGGCCAAATTGTGCGCATTATGTATAGTAACCTCATGGTATACTTGGTAAGAGTGACAAATGGATATTATTTGACAGCCGTCTAATGAAAACTGGTTGCTGCTAAATGATACTAATTACTTTTCTTAAGTTGCACAGAGTATAGATAATATTTTACCTTTAAATTTGTTATTATATTAAAAATAACAAGGATAAATGGATTATTCAAATGTAAAATTTGCTTTAACTAAGACTAATATTTCAACTTTCAAATACTTTATAATCTCTATATATTTTTAAATGGAATTATAAATGGTTCATGCCTGATTCAAATTTTAATAGATAATCAAAAATTTTGATTTAATATTTTAGTTAGTAATTTGGATAATCATAAATATTTTATCAAATGGTGCTTCTTTGTACGGCATACATCTATAATATATATATATTATATTTTAGTGAAAATTGAAATGCTTTATTATTAATTTTAAAATAATAATTATTTTGTCCTATAACTAATATCAATAATCAATACAAACCAGGTACTCTAATATTAAGTATCAATACTTGTGTAGGTATCTATTATGTGTATGAGTGATGATTACATATCCATAGCCATTAGCTAAATGAATTTATTTAAACATGTGCAATATTATTTATCAGAATAAAATATAAACTATTAATGTTTAATATTATTTGTTATAGTTCCAATATGCATCAATATAAAATTTGAGAAAAACATTCTTCCAGCTGATTGGGAAAGTGATGACAATGAGTATGATGAATTTAGTGATATTGTTGAACACACATTATATCATGTAAGACCAGAAGTAGAAAATTTTCAATTAACATTGGAAAATGCTTGTATAACAAATAATGTATCAGAAATCAACCATGCTTTTAATTGTAATATTAACAGCTGCTTGAATAATACTTGGACCGCTTTAATAAATGCAGCATCTTATGGGTCTTTAGATGCTGTAATTAACATATCTTTTACAGAATGGTGTTGATCCATTAATAGAGTATGACTGTCATAATATTATAATGTGTGTATGTAATTCTACTAAAATTTATGATGAATTTGACTTAATAAATTGTCTAAAGCTTTTAACAAATTTCAATAATATTAACATCAAATCTAAGGATAGAATAGGATTGACAGTACCCATACATGCATGCTCCAATGGTTGATTGAAATTGGTAGAATTTCTCATCAAACATGGTGCATATATAATGATATAGAGTTGAAAGATAATCAGTCTGGAGTGACAACTGTGTTTTTACAGTATGTTTCAACCATGTTCATATTGTTAAATTTCTATTATCTAAAGGAGCTGACAAAGAAGCCACCAACAAACAACATCAGGCAATATATAATATAGCTGAAAATAAAAATATAGTTGATATTTTAAATTTATTGGGTATCAATTATAAAAATGTATAACTAGAAGTTTATTATTCAGGAGAAGAATATCCTTAATGGAATGAAGTTATAACTGAATTTGAAAATAGTTTTAGTAAAGATATTAAATAATTTTTAGAAGTACAATATATAATATATATATATTTGTATTATCAATAGATAATCATTATTATCTATCCACACCTTCTAATTTTCAATAATGTAACTTTTAAAAATTTACTTATTAGAAATAATGATCAATTTGTTAATATAGGAATTATTTTATCGCCATTTCATAAACTTTTGGCTACGGCACTTAAATATTTTCATTTATGGAATTGGTCTAAATATTCTTTAGATATTAAAAATAAGTAATATGAATGCTAAAAGAGTTGCCCAGGCATTAGGGATAATAGTAAGCTAATTACACACCTATATTAGATGCTTCAATAAAATACTTAGGAATTCATAGTTATGGTTTGGATCAACAGAAAGGTCAAGAAGCCATTAATCACATGAAAAAAATTATATAAGATAAAAAATTTAAAATATTAAACTAAGAAATAAGAATAGGTCAAGTGGATTGTGCTGGATATAAGATAAGGAATCTAAATAATATGAAAACTAACATGGATAAGTTATTTGCTAGTACAGCTGTTATTTTAGCATTATTACGCATGTTTTTAAATTCTGTACTATCAATTTATTATATAAGTATTTGTAAAATGTAGATATTATACATTTTAGTGCATATTCATTCTTGTTTTTTTTTTAACCTATAATATATAAAATATAACTTTGTATTTGAATTAAATTTTATTATTTTTACATTTTAAAGGTAGTTTAAGTAGGTAAATATATACCTACTTAAATTGTATACCCGATTGAAAGCTGAATTTACAATTTGGCTGTAGTTAATGATTGAAATTAATTGTATACACTAATATCAGTCCATTGTCCATGGGTTCAACTAGAGTGCTAAAATTATTTTATGCTAAAGTGGATTGTGGGGACTTTGAACCCACGCTCCCAATATCCTAATTTATTATTCCAAAAACAATTCAATATTAAACAATATATTAAATTATAATAAACATTTTTATATTCTAAACTTTTTTTTACAATTAAATCATTTTCCGATTGTTAACAGTTAACACAAACTTATTAAGAATTGTCTCTATTTATTTTATTTATTATGCACATCAATTGTTAATATATGATATTCCTTAAGTAGCCTGTGTAATTTGTGAAATAAAATGTTTAAAGTATCATTAGAAAAGTGTTTTTATAAATTAACTATCACGTGATCTATAATAATCGTGCATGTAGGTATATTTTTCACCTGTGTACTTTAATTTCAGAACATAACTTGACATTTTATTTTACAAATATATGTTATATAATTATGTTTTTTATATTTTTTTATGTTTTGCTTCATTAGATAAATATATGCTTATGGCTGAAATTGGAAGATAATTTTCATTATTCTTAGAAAATTGCGCTTTTATCCAAAACAATTAAAATTGTCCATATGGCTATGGCATATGGGTATTCGATGTTTTTTAATTATGTCTACTATAGAAAATACATGAAAATAATAAATACAATATATAATATTGACAGACAATTCATACCATTCTAACAAAAAAACAATTATTTATCAACGATACCTGTAAAATAAATAAATTGTTTTTATCCGTAGGATAATTTATTTTCAGAACGACTTCATAATACCCGATCTTCCATCACAATGTATGCAAAACTATGTAAGTATGTAACCGTGTTGTTAACTTTGTAGTCCGTGGAGGACGGAGGTATTAGTTTACCTCCACGGCTCCACGCCAATGGTCGTTGAGTGTTCCACAAACCGTTATCATCGATGTATTTTATTAAATTTTAATCGTCTCTGAGATAACCTTGTCATCGTAAAGCCTAAAGGTTGATTTTCTGCGAGTGGTTTCAGACAGATTTTTTTTTGTTAACGCCCGTAAGCACGTTAACTTTTTTACAACTTTAATTAAATCAAAACTCACCATGCTTGGTTCAAAAGCCGTACAAGCGCTTAGGCAATTCTCGACTACTGCAGTTAGAAGAGGACACGCTTATGAAGGTCCGGGACATGTAAGTAAAAAAAAAAAAACGTGACTTGTACAGTTTTAGGGTTATCTTTAGCTTTTTTGGACGGTCTTGAATTTTTTAAATATATTTACTTACAGTTTTACATTTATTGTTTCTCTTTGCTCTGCAACAAAATGGCAAATATTCTGTTTAAAACCAATATATTTTAAAAGGGCACTATGTATAGAATTGGAACACTTCAGCTTTCAGTGTAACAATTTAGATAACTATTAGTTTATTTAAATGGTTTTGACCCTTAAAATTAAAAACTTAAATCGTCTAAATACTTAACAACTCTACATAGGCCCAACTAGAGCTCTTTTTCTGTATAGGCTACATTGATATTAGCGACCCGTGGGGGCTTTGCCCCTACACCACTAGTATTAATTATTAACACTAACATAAAAAAACTGGATGGGCTAATCCCACCTAAGCCCCCCTCTAGTTGCGCCTATGAAACTTCATTGTATTAAATTACATAAAATATATATTTTATGGTTTCACATTTTTCCAATGATCAAATTAAATATTTAATGAGTAATTAAGATAAAAATAATCACTGTTTTATCTGAATTTGATTTATTTTAAGCCGAATGACAAATTATTTTCGTATAATTACTGAAATGTGATTTACTTATGATCTTTGTTTAATTTTGGTCATTTAACCGGCATATTGATTTTTGTACTTTTTTTTTACATGTTTTGATGTTGATGTTCTAGCATCATTATATACAATTTACAAACAAATTGTATTGATTATATTGATTTTTTTTATTAAATTTATCGCTTATTTGCATTGATAAAATATGTATGTATTAATACATATTAGTTCATGATCAAGCATTTAAAAAGTTATATAATATATGATAGGTATACCAGCGATATGTTTTGAACTCGGACCTTGATATGAGTTAGTGCGTAACTACTTTGTGTAAACACATAATATAAGTAACATTTTTCTAGAAAATATTGATATAGTATGTATTAATAAATATTTAAATAATATTTGGTATGGCACCATAAATTGAAATAAATGACATTACATGATAATAATAATTATAATTTTTTCTTTTAATTACTGCTAGTACACCAGGATAGGATTGATATACCTAGGGAAATTTAATGAAATAAAATAAAAATGTTAAATGTATTTAGATATATAAAACCCAAGAATTTTGTTGAATTTGGAAATTATATCACAATATTTTTAAAACATAGACAATAACTGTAATTCAATTTAGTATTTTGTTAATTAATGTGTGATAATTATTTAATAATTATAATAGATAATATTAATTTTATAGTTTAAATGATATGAGAGGATTTGGTTAGTAATGTAATTCAATCTAAAATCACTATTAATAATGTTGTTAGATATCTATGATATCTTCTTAAAAATATTTGTCTTCAACAAAAAGAATAGTTGTGTAACAGAAGTTCAAAAACTCAAAAAATAAAAATTATAAAATATCAATAACATTTTCATAGTCCAATTCTGCTACAATTTCAAGTATACCATGCAAATATGCAATGATGATTTTATAACTATTATTATTACACTCAAGTTCACTAAGCTTATGTAGTGATCTAACTAATTACTGACAAAATAATGAGGTATAATAAATATTTTGGTTAATAACAAAAACATGTATATTAAAATTTGAAAAAACATTGAGAAGACTAAAGAAATTAAGAATTACTTATAACTTCAACATTTAAAACAAATTATGAAATTATTACCTACTTATTTTTTAAGTTATATCAAAATTATAGATAAAGAATCAAATAGTCATTATAAAAATTTTAACAGTGCATACTATTTTTTCAGGGCTTTGGAAAAAAATATATCTAAATTTGAAAAATTGAAAAATGATTAATGATAAATAAAATAAAAACTTTTATATAATCAAAGAGTTTTTCTTTTTATTATATAAATTTGGACTTTTAACTATAATAAAATTATAACAGACCCTATGATTATTGCCTACATAAAACAGTCAAATATCAAATATAAACAAACAATTTATAAGTATGTTCTCTCAAAGTAGTAACTATATTTATTATATTATGTAAATTGGGAAATAAGCCCATATTTTCTAACTTAGGACATTTATTAATAAAATCACATTAGATACATTATCCTAGATCTATTTATTTACTGTATAATAATAATATTGTATTATAATATTTGTAAATTAAATAACATTACACCTAAAATATTTTTTGTGTTTTAGAATTTGCCATTTGATGTGTCAGCAAGTACAAATTACTCTTTACAACAGCACTTTCTTTAGCTCCGGTTTTGGTCTTCCATTCTTAATGGTCAGATACGTCAGGAAGAGGAGTGGATAAATAATTGTCATCAATTTTTTATGGTAATGAAATATTTTCTATTATATTCTTTAAAGTCAATATTATTATTTTTTTTTTTAGTAAAAAACAATCATTCCAAAAGCATTCAATTACACATAATTATTATGAAACATTTTTTTTAAACTTTAAGCACAATGTTCAATTTGTATTTTTCTGTTACATTCAATAAATAACTTCAAAATTATATAATTTGGTATTTTAATTTAATAAAACCATGAAGGCAAAATTTTTTTTTGATCAGAATCAATTAAAATTATCAATTTACAAGTATGTCTATTTGTATTTTAATTGATAACTTAATTATCTTCTATCTTTCTATACATAATCTATTGATTTTAATGTATCATAATTTATTGTAAGCTCAACTAAAAATATTGTAATACTAATCATAGATTAAGTACATAATTTAAGTAATGATATAAAACAAATAATTTTAGATATGAAATATTTTAAAGAAAGTTCATATACTTGTAATTCAGTAGTATTTTTAGGAGACCTCACAATCATTATATTTGGATTAAATAAGTTGCTACATGATACATAGTAGGTAATTGGTTGGGGAGAAGACTTGTAGCATTTGCATATTTGTTTTGCACAGTCACAAAAATAGCAGAGTACAAAACAAATACACTTCACGCTTTCACACAGCTAGTTTTGAAATTTTATTTTGCATATAATGCATATTTTGAGTCATTTTTGTTTTTAGGGCATATTTTACATTTTTATATGCAATATTATACTTTTTGAGAATATTTAACTTAAATCAATTTTTTCACACTGACATTTTTATTTCAAATAATACAGTTTGTCATTTGTTATTTATCGCAATAGCTTAATACTTGATCATATAATTTGTAGGTGTTGTTGCTTATTTTTTCTATTTTGTAAAACAAATATAATAATAATATATAAAAGATGTTATGTTTATTGATGCATTGAAAATAATTCCATGCAGATATACAGATATTTAAAACAATGAGTATTGATACGTAGCAAACATGATTACTGACTAGGGTGCTGCTTTCTATCAATAGAAAAAATTATGCTATGGTTTTAAACTTTTAACCATTGATAATATCAAACATTGAATAAAACAAATATATATTGTTAGAATTCTGTTTTGCGTTATTTAGTGTAATGGACCTAATTCCCCGATATCCATACATTGTCCTTTTTCATTTGTCTCTCATTACCAAAACTATCTTTTGGTATTATACACAATTTGTTGAATCCTAGAAAACAGTCCAAATAATTTAATTTAATATATTAAAATAAACTATATGGTTAATCATATGTATAAATAGTCTTTACTTTAATGAAAGCAGCTTTAATAGTTTGAGATCGCAATTATAAGGAATCAATCTTGAAGAACTCCTTTCTTCTAATTTATTACCACAGTAAATATAACAAAATCAGCAATGTCTTCTTTATTTTGAAGTACAAACCACAGTCAATTTTTATGTAACTACTTCCAGACCTGTGAAATTGTATTTCAATATTTCTACTTGAAACTAATATATTTTTTTAACCATTATAAATCAGTATTAAAGTTTAAATTTAAAAAAAAACTACATTTTTTTTTTGATAATTTTAAACGTAACCATATAGGTTGATAAATTATTCAAAAAGAACAGCTTTATTTGAATAAAAACATTTCAAACATTTTAAAGTGTATTTAATTTATCTCGCTTATTTCAATTTTTAAATATCTACAAAAAGTAACAAATTATTTGATTTTAAGTTAATAAGTTATAAGTAATTTTAAGTAAGGTTCAAACTTCAAAGTATAATACAAATTATCCATTGATAAAACATAAAAATCATGACTTTATTTTTTGAAGCAACCCATCCCTTAATTATTGATTTATTATGAGCACCAATATTATTATAATAACAATAAAAAGATAAAAACAATATGATTTCTACTAAATGCAATAACTATTTAAAAATTCCATTGCTAATAATATTTACCTTTTATCTGTCTAAATTTTACATCTGGTGTTACAACAAATGTATCATCCTCATCTTCTATAGGTATATCACAAATCAATTCATTCTCACCTAAATCTGATACATAAGATACTTCTGATGTTAATAACTGCACACATGTTATATTATCCCATTGTGGATCTGGATTAAGTTTAGAGTTGAGCATTCTTTTTATGGGAATCAATGAACAATCACATTCAATAGGATTACCTAAATACATGTATAATTTATTAATTATTAAATTGTATTCAGTTTGTTTAATTATAAAGTAGGTAAGATTTTTATTAATATTAAGTACAACTAGGTATATCACTTACCTTTAAATGAAATTGAAGTTCCTTTAGTTACAATTTTGGCCAATTCAGGCGGAAAATTATTAAATAGGTTATTTTCTACATTGAAATCTTTTAATTTGGAACGAAACTTACAATTTCTTTTGAAAGTTTTGTTAATTTATTGTTGGACATCAACAATACAGACATATTTTTAGGCATATTACCTACTTTTTCATTGATTCCAAATTATTGAATGATAAGTCCAATACGTTTAATGATGTTAAGTTTCCAAGTACGCCTAAATATAAGTATGTATTGTATTTTAATTATTAATATACATAGATACTGCCATACTGGGTAAGTACTAGTTAGTTATTTACTAACACTAATAAGTACTTATTCAATTGTATGAGTTGTTAACATATATGTGTATAACAATGTTAATCTTATTGTTTAGAAGTTATTTTATAATCTGTATAATATTATATTACCTGGCCGTATTTCATCAATAGAATTATGACTTAAGTTAAGATATTTAACTTTGTGCGTTCCAACTGTTATGTCATTGGTTATAATTGGTATTTCATTGTAGCTTATGTCAATTGATTCTAAGTAACTAGGTGTGTACATATGGTTTGGAAATGATTTTTTGGTGAAAAATGAAAACTGATTATGACTTAAATTCAACTGTAAATATTTAAATTTATCAAGGATTACTGCACTAAGTAAGTAGTTCAAATGAATAGTATTAATTACTTACATATTTAAGAGAAAGACAGTCATCTAATAAACTATTTGTTTTGTTGTCCAAAGAATGTAACAGATTGTGTGACACATCCAAAGTGTTGATACCAAACCTACAATATATAAAAACAAATAAAATATAACAAATACAATGATTTATTATGAACAGTTAATTCAAGTATCTGCTAGCATTATTTTTTTTTATGAAATAATAGTAGATTTGAATTATAATGTAATTATATATGTTTTATATTCTAATGCAATAATTCCAATGACTAATGGTCTATTAAAAAAAAAAATTTTTTTTTACATAATACATATTTTTACATTATTACAATAATATGTAATTTTTTATTTTTGTGTCTGTTTACACCATTAACTTTGAGGGTGGGTTTGTAATACCAAAGATTTACATGACTATTGACTACATAAATTTAGAGATTTAAAATACATATGCTTGAAATTCTTATACATTTAAATATTTAATCAGTAAACAATGATGCTTGCTTGTTATTTTGTTTTAACTCAAAACTATAATTCAAGAAGATTTAATTTAAATTAGGAAGGTACTGTATATTATTAATCGTTAATTAAATTACTTTAAATAGTAATAGTTTGTGAATGTAATTGTCATAAAATATACTTAGGTAAGTAGTAAATATACTGACAGACGGTTTTTTTGCGTATATAATCGTTTTTTGTATGCAATAATAAATTTACTGAATTCAAATTTAATACATGTATTATAGTGACTTACTTGATGTTAAGGTACACGTGACTCCTATTAGTCCTATTGTGCAACAAAATGATTAACTGTTTTTCCCCCTTTATTAAATTAATTTTTTTTTGTATTCAAATTAAATATCTAGAAATCACAATTATTTTTGGATTTTCAAATTATTAACCAACTAATTCATAATTATAATACCTACTGACCTTTAAAAGCACCATTGGGTATCTCAGTTAAACTGTTTTCAGTTAGATTTAATAATTGTAATTGCAATAGCCCATCAAAAGCCTGAGATTCGACTTGAGTGATATTATTTTGTGACAGATCCAGATAAAACACTACAGGTAATATTCCAAAAGCTTTTGTACTGAGATGTGTAATACTGTTACCCTAAAAATGTTGTGTAAAATAGGTATATATATAAGTATGTAGTGTTGGTAGGGTACTTAAACAAAATAGATATCTAATAGCATTCAATATGATATTACTCTTAATGAGATGTCTTGTTGAAACTAGTTGGCTTAGCGCTTCAGCTGGTGGTATTGTGATAGAATTATAATCCAAAATTAAGCTTTGCAAAGACAATAGTTTTGAAAACGATCCGCCGTTCAAACTATCGCCTAACATATTGTAACTTAAATCCAGCGAGAGAAGTGCGTTCATCGATGGCCAGGCTCGGTCAGGTCCAATATCTTTAATAATATTATGACTTACCACCAGACTTGACAGTGATATCGGTATGGTTGGTATTTGCGTGATATTATTATGTCTTAAATCCAAGTGACTCAACGATGACATTTTGACAAATGTCGCGCAGCATTAATTTTTTTATTGAATTCTTATTCAAATACAGTTCGAGTACAGTTGGTAGAGTGCCAAATGTCGTGGACTTTAAGTCTTCCAGTGCGTTGTGGCTGAGGTTGATGGATCGTAAACTGAGAAGCGACTGGAATACGGAGGGGCTTATGGATTTTATACGATTGTAGCTGAAATCCAATGTATGTAGTTCGTAAAGCTTTGGAAATGTACCTTTAGGTATCACCTTAATGTTGTTGTGTGTCACATTCAAGATTTTAATGCCCGCCATGTTGGTAACTGGTACCTGTAATAATTATATACTTTTAAATCGTCAAATATTGAAGCGAATTTCGCTTATTAGGTGTCTAGTCATATTAAACATTAAAAATACACAAATAATATATTTTTTATATAATT
The DNA here is from genome assembly GCF_003676215.2 of Rhopalosiphum maidis. NCBI lineage: Eukaryota > Metazoa > Arthropoda > Insecta > Hemiptera > Aphididae > Rhopalosiphum > Rhopalosiphum maidis. The sequence continues at coordinate 33,236,205 of NC_040879.1, forward strand.
TTGTATAAATAATACTTTTATTATGAATTATCATTAGCATTAATAATTCAAAAATAAAACGAATTAAATGGACTCGACATTACCTGAGACATATCCGTAAGGTTATTATAAGACAATTGCCACACTGTAGCATATGTATTATTGTCAAACGCAGTGCTTGGTATATTGATATTGAATTGTACGACATGTCTAACATCGTAATGTTAGCACAGTTTTCAAATGCTCCGCTATCGATTTCCGATATATTGTTTTTGACAAATTTATTCGAACCAAATAAAGATTTTTGAACGATAGCTTTTCAATTTTGGTAATTTGGTTTTCAGATACATCGATGATCTAGAATATTAAATTATATTACCCACATTTATTCAAAATATAATTTACAATTTACACAGCTATAATAAAATAAAATAAACTTATAATATATAGGTAATAATTATACATTTCATAAACATACTTCAACGTAATTTTGACCAGAAAACATTTGATAGTCGATAATCTGCATACGATTTCTAGCCAAATCTATAGTACCTATTCTTGTCATTGACGCAAATGTCCCTCGATCGACTTGAGCAATTTCATTGTCACTAAGATATAATCTTCGAAGAAAACGCATACCACGAAATAACTCGGAATCTAATCTTGTCAGTTTGTTGTGACTCAAGTTTAAAACCCGTAGTAATGTATTTCTTGCAAATGATCCCCTTTAAAATAAATATACAGTTATTAATTAAAAAGGTAACATAAAATTAATTAGATGATTTATTGCTAAAATAAATTATAATAAAACCTTGTAACAGATGGTAATGAATTATTAGCCAAGTTAATCGACACAAGCTTCGTTAAATCACCAAAATGGGACGATTCTATTTTTAGAAATATTATTGTTAGAAATGTCCAATGTTTCTAAGTCTCTCAACCCTTTAAACTGATTTTTTTGAAGCGTTCCCAATTCATTGCCTTGAAGATCGAGGTATTTTAACTTTTTACAGGGACCTAATGAATCAGGAGACAGAGACGTTAATTTTCCATTTGTTATGTATAATTTTTCCAAACGGGTTGGCAATTGACTAGAAGCAAATGAGTGTTGTTGGTATATTAAATATTGCATGTTTGTCCAATCTCAGTACTTTTAAATTGCCCAATATCTGTAATACAAGTTTAATTGAAATGTGTATGTTGTTTCATTGAAAAAATAGATATGGCTAGTATTAATAAAAATAATTTACTTACTTTCAATGGACCAGAAGGAAATTCGGCCAGTTTGGAGTTTACGATGTGTAATTCAGAAAGCGTGTGATTAATTCCAAAAAATAAGTCATCGTCCAGTAATCTTATTGGCGTATCTTGTATGATCAATCTGTTTACAGAAATCGAGTAAAATATGTCTCCAAATAAACGACCTTTATAAACATATTATACACATCATAAATATACACAACACAATATAATAGTAGATGCTAATATTATCTATTATAATAAATCATTCATATATATATAATTATAATATAATAGGTATACTATAATTGGCTTTACCAATATTGCACGATGAGATAGTCAAGTTGTCTACGACTACGTCGCCAAGTGATGTGCAACGTTGGAAAAACCAACGGATAGTGAGGCCAAGTTGCTGTTCTCACAGTCTAACGCTAATCCGTTGTCAGACTCTGCTACGCAACGACAGGGGTGCAACGCCAGCTCAGGCAAACTGCCTATTTTCGGACACCTATACTTGGGTCCTGGTTCAGTGTATTCAGCATTGATGCAGTAAACGTAGAGAATCAAAATGAGAAATATGCGATTCGCCATATTTTAAATGACTAGAAAACAATAATTTTTACTATTATTAATTTAAATTTTAGAATAAACTACCTAATGAATTAGTAGGTGCCTATATAATATTATATATTTTAAATTTAATTCGTTGCAAAAATGTAAGAGTATTTACCCTGAGTCTTTGTACAATTTTCAGTAGATAGGTATTTCATATATTTTATTCTCTACACTACAAATATATTTAATATTTATAAATATTTACTAGTCTTTAGAGTTCAATCATCTTGTATCTATTTGATATATATTATACACATGACATGTATAAATACCTACAATTTACAAAATAATAAGATTACAACAAAAGTTTTTTCTTCTTAAAAGCGATATATCAAGTATAAAATGAATAAAGTGCCACTTTTGTTACTTTGGGTTTATTACTTGGGTAGATACCTACTAGATAATCATTAAATTCGTATTGGTTGTAAAACAAATAATATTAAGTTACAGGTAAAATTCTTCAATAAATTAAATAAGTAAATAAAACCTTTTGTTAATACTTTTATTGAAAAAAAAAAAAGGGTGAAAAAATATAACTATTTACTCTGCTATACAGTAGCCAGTAGGTGTCCAGTATATTTCGTCATTAAGTAAATCACTCCAGTAATGTATAATGTATACATATACCTATGGTAAATAAAAATTATTTTAATAATAACTCGTTATACATATTAAAAATTAATTTGAGCTAATAGGTACTGTCTGTTAGCCTAAATACCTATATTATAAAGTAATTTATATTACTAATAAAATATACTACAAAAATATAAGCTTAAAATTAATATATATATTAAATGCCATAATGAATCACAATAAAATATAATATCTATTAAATGCGTAAAAATTTTCGTTTTGTCCATATTTTTGTTTGTTTTTCTAGGTTGTTTGAAAAATACTGATTTGACAAAATTGACTTCTCAAAAATCTTAGAAAATCCAATTGTCTATCAGAAAACACCATCAAAGTTGAAGATCAAAAATTTTTTTTTACATTATATTATGTATTTGTGTGTACAAAAAAACAACACATACACAGACATATCGTAAAATCAATAAATATATAAACTCAACGTTCCACGCTCAAATGACCTACCTTTATTTTAAAGTAAAAGAGGTGCCTGTACTGGCTGTAAGTACTTAAATGAGTTGAAAAACTGAGTTCAAATGATCTATAATTTTATTAGGGTATACATTTGCACTTGTGTTAAGACTGGCGATAGTTTTTTAACCTCGTTTATTTGGCTATCAAGTGAAAAATTATGAATATAATTAAAAATTTCCTAAATATCTGTTTGACTGCATTTAATATTTATAAAAAATGAACATAATATGGACTATTAAAATGCTGACTTATAATTTTTATATATTATACCACCGTTATGTTATAGGTAGGTTATTACTATAAAAATAAAAAA